>NW_027272013.1:0-262500 GCF_040938485.1 Diadema antillarum | reverse complement strand
ATATACTGCTCAAACGCACAAACCAATAAATCACCAAATGCCACAGTACAGTGAGAGTGTTTCTCGCGGTTCCATTCCTGTTACACGTAGCTTGCATTTTATATAATGATTGAATATCAAGCGGTGTTCCTTACTGGATTTGCGAGTAAATTCTAACTTTCTGTCACTGTTTTGTGTGCAAAAGTAATGCCTCTTAATACCAATCGTGTAGCTACTGGTCATTTGAAAGAAAAATATAGATTTGTTATACAATTTACATCAAAGCAAAGCTTAGCATTTTCTCTACAACTTTGCTCATTACGCCATGGTGAGGATACGAAAAATCTATGAAAGTTCATAAATTTGAAATACAGTTCTATGTTTTCCCAAAGCAGGACTATGTTGCTGTCTCAGAATAATGTGGCACACAGGTGGTTTTACACCATAGCACATAAAGAGTAAGAATCCTTGTAACGAACAGTGGGTAGCTTTATCACTGATCTCTAAATTTAGTAGACACCCAGCCAAGGAATCTCAACTGGAGTTGACGATTACTGATGAGCATGTGTGCTTTGATGCACTTATCGCTGATTGCCGCTATTTTGTGGTTTTCAAATGTATTGTACCCAGTCGCCAGGCAGCAAATGAATCAGGCCAAGTTTGTACTTCTGGAATGATTTTGCGTTAAAAGGAAACACTACATTTGAAAACAAAAGAGAAAGATTTTTAGCACTTACCAAAGTTCACTAAATTATGATGTGGCATTTCGCATTATCCTGAGCTTGCCTTAAAGGGGAAAATCCAGTCCAAATATAAGTTATCTGACGAGAAAGAGTAAAATATTACGAGTTCAACTGTATAATTTTGATCAAAATCGGATGAAAAATAAAGAAGTTATGACATGTTGAAGTTTCGCTGATTCTTTGGAAACAGTTCTTGAACAGTCAATATGAAAATGCAAATGGCAAAGTGAGCATGTCATCCCTTCCCAACTTGCCATAAGTACAATACTAGTATTTAGACATTTCCAGATTTTCATTCAAACACAATTTCAATGTATGCCCAAGGCTCACATCCTCGTATATCTAACTAATCAGTTATTCGGAAGGTAATCAACCAGGAATAACATCATGTTTCAGACGTCAATGACGATAACATTGAATTTTTGTCATTTATATATCAATATATTATATATTTTGTTGTATACAGTCAATGGAAAATTGTGAGGTTGTGACATGGTTAGCTCCCTCATTTGCATATTCATATCCACTGTAAAAGAACTGTTTTGCAGTAATTAGCAAAACTTCAAAATGTCACAACTTGAACCTTATTTGTCATCATTTCAGTTAGAGTTTTACTGTTGAACTCGTATGAAAGATTTTACTCAGTTTTTTTATTTTTTATATCAGACTAACTTATATTTGGACTGGATTTCCCCTTTAAGACCATTTTGCACTTTCGTAAAACAGTTTTTTTTTTTATGGCATTGTAAAACAATGGATTTACATGCATGAATTAGAATAACTTGCATCATTCTATTGATGCCTGTGTATGGATAATACCAGCACTATTTTAAGCGAGAATTCATGATGAGGCTATGTGTGCATAGTGTGTTTGGGGGGGGGGGGGGGGGGAGGCTTCTAGCAGTTACCAATGAAGGGAATAATTTTCCTGGTATCACATCACAATTTTGAAGCATTTTTCAGACCTCACAATCATTCTGAATTTGGACGAAAGAATTTGAATTTTGACCCTTCTCAGCTCTTTCAGTAGGAATTTCCTATTTTTCTTTTCAAATATAATTTTACTATGCTCTTAGGAGATAGACCTGCTCTTTCTTTCCTTTTTTTTTTTGAGCCAAATTATCCCTGTTTATCAGTCAAAAAAGTTGGGAGTTCTGCATTTTTTATACCACTGCTACAGTGTACACACATTTTTACACACACACTTGCAGTTTTCTTCCACAGAATTGTACAGAATATCATTTGAAATATCATTCATTACCTGAAATTGCCATTATATCAAATTTGAAATGAATTATAAATGAAAATTTATCTCCTGCAAGGGATACATATGTCTGCTGATTGCAGTGGAAGACTTTAGCAATAAAAATGGCAACTTAATGAATTGGTTATAAATGTAGTCGATCACTTGCAGAGATTTTTTAACAAACTGTGATTATTTTCTTCACATTATCATTGGGATTCCAGTTTTCAGGCAAAAGCCTAAATTCAAATGATTTTGATAATTTACAGTGCTCAGTGTTCTACACAAATCTGCAAGGGGTATCAACCAGTGCTTCAAAAGAAATAACTTGAATTTTATGGATTGAATACAGTCAAAAAGCTATTAAATATATTTGAGCTACTTTTAGAAAGAGATGAAGTGACTGCATGGTTGTTTTGAAAGTTTTGGACAGAGTAGATTTCATTCCAAGAGTGGACTTTCTTTTCATACTTACCCTTGGGACGCCACCCTAAACTGACAGTTGCCAATCGAAATGTCACAGCTGCCTGAGCACGTGTGCTACTTTCAAAAGTCAAATTTTTTCTGTCTTCAGAGAGCATGTAATCAGTCGCGACAAAAACAAGGTGATTGTCAGTACATGTGTATAATGTGTGTGTATAATGTTCCTGGAAAGTAGTGTGGTTGAAAAGGAAAAACTCAATTTGTTGTAGTGTAATTTGGTTTTAATCATCCATCCTTTGGGAATGTGGGGGTGGGGTGGGGTGGGGTATGGTGGCTGTAGAGAAAGGCTTTGCATTGTGGCATGATGCCTGCTAGAAAACAGTGTACGGTTTATATGTTCAGCCATCATCTCCCCCACCCCCCCCCCCCCCCCAAAGAAAAAGATCGGCCCAGCTCCAAGGAAGTCGTCATTAGCGTCAAGTTTTGCTTTTAGATAACGATGACATCGCCCGTTGTCAAGGGAGCCCAATTTAACATCCTTTCAATGACGTGCCCATGGTGATGATTTGACAGACGTTAAAAGCCTTCTTTGATTTTCCAAGGGTCATTCGAATAGCTTTCAGTTCAGAGTACATTCCGTAAACCTTTGTAAATATTAACCAGAATATTGCGATTAATATCAAACTTGTCCTGCGTGTTCATTGCTTGTGCAGACAGAATTGTATGGAAGTACACGTATGTAATATGACCAGTTTCAGCTTTATGTTGTGTCATTGTTTTGCATGTATACACCTTTTGGCTACCTTTTAGCTGTGTATGAGATCAAACTTTGAATTATGTGGGTGATTAATTTGCTATTGAACTCACAAAGTAATTAGATGTGATTTTAATACTGTAAATGTTGATGCTTTGGCATTTTTTTTTTTTTTTTTTGCGCGCGCGGAGTGGTTAAAAAACATATTGGTGGGTTCTTGAATTTGCACTGCGCAATTGCTACAATTGTACAAGTACACAAGTATACACCAGAGTTTTGATTAGAACTTGATTAGCCCCCCCCCCCCCCCCCCCCACTAAAAAAGGGGGGGGGGTACATATGTAGGGAGGTTATTTTAAAAAGAAATGTTGATTCTGGACACTGTTCAAGTAAACTGTGCTGTCCATCAAAGTTACATTGTAAGCCTGGGACATACTATGTATCCTTGTGAACATGCATTTGTATGGTGGTTTTCTCCGTAAAACTTTGTTGGCTTTGAAAAGCTTTGAAGCATTCCAGGTTGAGTCATTAATGCGCTGCACCCTCCACTCCCGCTGAGATCGCTGCCCCTTCATGTGATTGCTGCAATATGATTATGAAGTAACCGACCGAAAGAGGGTGGGGGAGTTGGGACTCAGAAATGTGTGTATAAATGTTTAATGCCCAGTTGTACATGGATGTACACAACACATCTTGCTCAATGCAGTGGCACTGTTATGATCTTCATTGCTTTTATAGAATGTACTCAAAATAGTGACTTAACAGTAGACAGTGCTGCCCTGAAAAGTTTTGACTCTTCATTTTCTTTAGATCTGTAGCTGTTAATCTTGAAAGTTATATAATCCAGTGGACCAATAAATGCCCTGTCCTGTCTCTGACCTGCTATTTTCGTGTCAGAAAGAGAAAAGTAATTGTACTATACACTTGTACACAGAAGGAAGTAGAGGCATTGATTTCTGAATCGCTCACTCTCTCTTCCCCTCTTTTTCTTCCTACAATGTATGTCTTCATTTCTCAGTCCCTCTTCCTGTCTCTCTCAATCTAGTTCCTTTTCTGATTTTATTTCATTTCTGTCTCATCCTATACCCTCCATTCTTTGCTTTGAATGTGACACATGCTATGAGGCATTTATTACCAAATATAAACATATGAGTGCAGTGTGCTCTTACTAATGGTCGACCCACTCCGTACAATTGTTTTGACAGACCTCTGTCCGGAGTGGTACTCGTAGGGGAAATGACACACTGGATTGTTTTTTGTTTTTTTTTTTACAGTAGGAAGAAAGTATTGCTCATCACTTAGAAGATTGTATTGTCTCTATATCTCTTTGAGACACGTCTTCTACTTTTCAGTCGAAAGCTCAGCTGTGCTTGCTAAAGGATATTTGACACACAAGTCGGGTGAAGGGAGTTCTCCACCCTATACTAGTAGCGTTCACCAAGTCCTGTTGGTTATTGAGCCGCATGGGCTGCAGTGAACAAGTTGCAGTGTCTCGTCTTGTGTCTACATTGCATGGTGTCAAGTGAGACGTTTGACCCCTTTGTGTATGTGTATGTGTATGTGTATTGTGGAATTATTAATGCCAGGAGAGAACACTCAACACCGAAACAGAGTGTTGCGATAACACCTCTTTGGAAGTGTGCTATTGTCAAGTGTGAACATTTGACACTGTCATAGTTGAGTGCTTTTAGAACACTTCCTGCAGAAGTTGCAGTCTTGTATGGAAAGTACACTTCACACCAAACCTGTTGAACACCAAGGTACATCTTTGCTCTAAATACTGGAGCTACCAAGGACTCTGTCAGTGTTCAGCGAAGCTCAACAAGAGATTACAGATTTATTACTGCACGGCTGAGGAAACAGAAATTCATAACTCTTGTGTTAAAGATTAAAGACTACACCAAGCTGCTGGAAGAATCTTTCACAATGATAAGACAGGTAAATTTTGCAGTGATGTGTAAACTAAATGTATTTCTCTGCCATTGGTGTAATCTAGTCATGGCTTTTTGTATACACTGCCTTTTAAAAGCATTTTATGTTGCCCATGTGCTATTTACGATAACTTCACTTGTGTTATAACTGACATTAGGAACATTGTATAGACAAGATAGATACCGCTAGCTAGATGGGTATTTCCCCCACACTATAAAAATGTGCTGATGCTTCCCAGTTTAAGATTATCTTGATACAAAATATTGTTACAAAGATTTGGAGGTCTTTTAAAATTGTTAGTGGCCCCCTTTCATTGACTGATCCTTTCAGGACGTCTTTGTCGAATGGCAAAGAAAGCAACCCATCGCCTGTGCCACAGAAGGTGCAGTAAAGTTCAATAATTGAGGTCATGGATTGTGTTTTGGTAGTTGTGTAATGCTTTGCTCATGTTTTGGCAAGGAAGTTTGTGTCATCTTTAAAGTGTCAGTGCTACTTTATTTAACCCTTACTGTGCTGTTCTGGCCAAGTGCCACATGCACTTGAGTATATTCTTCACTGATTGGTACAAACGTCTGGAACCTCTAATTGTCTAAAGTCCAAATGCTCAGTTACATGTATGCACAGTTTGGTCTCGCTCGTAGCAATGTCATTCGGTCGTGATTTTTCTTTGTGAACTGGTGTGATTTGTATGGCAGTTGTTTGTTTGTTTGTTTGTTTTTTGCCTGTGTAGTTTGTTTTTGTTTTTTGTTTTTTGGCCTGTGTAGTGATAACCAGAGTGCAAAAAAAGCATGATTTGAATTTTGATTGGAATCACCTTATTTTTTTAGTGTGTACAAAAGAGCCTACATTGCCATTGCCCTACAAGTATCAGAACTGCAATGGACCACCCAAATGTGAAGGGATGAAATGAATGTGTTTTTGTTTTGACTTTGGCATCATGGATGTAGGCCTACATGTACATGTACTAGGAACATAACTGCCACGATGGAGATACTACAGTGCAGTAGCTTAAAAAGGTCCTGTTTACCTTTGGGAACAGTGATTTAAAAAATGTTCAAGATATCACATTTGATGCATACATGTATGTAGGGCCTATAGGTCTGTTTTATCCTACCATATAAAATTTTCGCAATAAAGCCTAAGATATAACAAGATCAGTATTTTTCTCATTAAACCATAACTGTAGTAGTGTAGACGGTTTAGTCTGGCAACATTTTTATCATATATCTATGTAAACTATTGCTCACATTTTGGAACTGTTTAAAAGCACTAATGCTATGTTTTTGTTTCATCTGCAAATGGTAAATTACAATGTATGCCTTTAATGCCCCCTCTGTATGTGACCTAAATTTGCTGATTCATTTCATACCTAAATAAAGAGAGTGTGTTATGAATAGTGTGGTCTGTATTCTCTGAAATGCAGTTATTGTATTTTACCAGTACAGCTGTATGTACATGTAGGGCTGCTACATTTGATGTACAACTGTATTTGACATGTTGTTGCATTGCAGTATATGTACATAGAAAAAAGGCTGCATGAATGTCCTTGAAAGTTGTGTGCTGACTGCTCAATGCATTCATTTCTATTGTAATAGTGATTGTAGACCTTGTATTGCAAAATGACGTCTGAAACGTTCCTTTGAAACTCATATGCAGAAAATACCAGTAGATTTTCTTTTTATAGTCAATTATTTGGACTGTCAATCTTTGAGTGAGTGAGTATTAACTGAGTGAATGAATGAATGAATGAACCAGTAAACTGGGACTTCTGACCTAATTAATTGGTCAGGTCAAATTCACAATTGACTGGATTTGCCAATAGATACAATTATAGCTTCTGAGTATTACTGCCCTACCCATTGTAAGCAGTACAGTCATTTCCCCTCCCTTTCTTCTGTTCAAAGAATGATTGAGTGAAAAAGACAAATTTGTAATAAGGCTCGTTGGTAAACACTATTTTTTCCCAGTATGTCATTGCCTTTTAAATAATCTGTATGCGTAAGAGTTTTTGCTCCGTTTTAAAGTAGCTTCTTTTTGTTTAACACTCTGTGTGCTACATATATTTCTTGGCTGTATAAATAGAGTTCAAATATGTGAAATTTGTGCACATTTGACTAATTAGCACAGAAAGGGTTAATACAGCCAGCAGTGTCTTGGAAACTAACCAGCAAGTGGCTTCTAGGTTGGCACCTGCTCGTCTCGCTAAAATTCATCAGGAGGCGCCCTGTTGAAATCTGTAAGAAGCATACAGAGGGGCAAAATTAGGGGGCAAAGTATGCGTTGTCATGGCGGCTGCTACTTCAGATCTGCTGTAAACAGTGTGCCGCAGCCAAGAAGGAAAAAAAGAAAGAAAACAATGCAGAAAATACTGCACGACCAAAGGCAAACTTCTGAGTCTGAAGATCAGGAAGGGATGATATTATCTAACTGGCAGTTGACACTTTTCAAACATTTTGTTCGATGATGTCGTAGTGACTCAGTACAAGCCATGTGCTCAGTACAAGATTTGTTGTTGTTGCAGCACTGTTGTTCAAAGTCCAAGCTACCACCCTTTCATCAGCTACACTGTATAGAACTGTGAAATGCTTGAACAGTAGATATACGCATGAATTATAAAGCTAACTATGCCTAACATCTTGGGAGCTATTAAATATGACAAGTACTTTCGAGTACACACTTGTACTTACAATGTACCAGCAGTTTCTCATGGTACGCACTTGTATAGCCCTCTCTCTCTTGCTATCCTTCACTGCCCTTTACTCACCATTGTCTGGAAAGTACACTATAATTGCCTATGGCTACAGCTTGATACATAATCCTTTAAATCCTGATTGTGTTGGGATGATCTTCCTGTAATAGACTGTGCAGGCCCGTAGCCAGGATTTTTCAAGGGGGGGTGCGGTCACTAAAAAAACGGACCTTCGGTACCAATACCAATGATGACACACACTACACACACACACACACACACACACACACACACACACAATTATATATATATATATATATATATATATATATATATATTCTTGGGACGACCGAACTACAAAAGTTGTACAAGAATTTGCGCGCGAAGCGCGCCGCAAATTGTGAATTTTGACTGTTTTAATGACGTTTTAAAGTCTCGAGGAAATTTGTATTTTTGTCTGTTGCATGCAGTCGCGTTACGGTATTTCATCTAGGAAATAGTAAAAACTCATTTTGCCAGGAAGTTGCAAAGTTTAATTGTGTTCGAGACTCTGCGCGCGTAGCGCGCCGCAAAATTGAGAATAGTGATTTTCCTGGCGTTGTTTTAACTTTTATTTTTTCTATTGTATACCCGCGTTAGCAGGCCTGAAGCCAGGATTTTTAAAGGAAGGGGGGATTGCGTTAATTAACAAAACGGTCCTTTGATACTGTCCCAGGAGGGGTAGCGACAATTAAAAGGTGGACACCATGCTCATACATGGACTTTCAAAATGGCCCCTAAACGAGTAATGATTATATGATTTTTTCGGGCCTTAAAAACAAGTATTCCTTAAATGTTTCCTGCACCCTAAAGAAGTACTTCATCGTGATTGAACAATATACCATTTTCCCAAATTTCGGCCTTTTTGATACCCTTTGATTATATACGCTCGTACATCACACTTTCCATCTAATCCGTGAGAAAAACGACCCCTATTACGCGTTTTCTTTAGCGAGTATGGTCACGGTGTCCACCTTTCAGTTGGAGTTTTCCATCCCATTGGATGCTGTTTGGAAGATTAAACATTCACTTTACTATACAGTATATCAGCCGTTGGTATGCGAGTTTGTCAAAAACGAAAATAAATAAGAAAATTTTTAAAACAAAATGAATTATAAATGTGAACCATTTATATTTTGCCTCCTTGTGGTAGGATATTTCCAGCATTTCCGAACTTTCAAATAATCATTTTAGAATTAATAATATTAAAGGTAGTAGATCCGATTCGCAAACATCTCCAATATCAGTCAAATGTCACATTAACCATCATGCTAAGAAGGATTTCTTTGTGAAATTTGGAGGTCAGTGAAATTCAAAAATTAAACATCCGTTAGCCATTGGAAGAAGTTGAGTGCAAATTCAGACCTCAGGCTTAGTGCTCAGATGTTTTCCTATTTGATTTGATTTGTCTTACTGTGCACACTAAGATACATACTGGAATGGTTATTTCTTAAATTATAGTAGCATATTTGGTTACTAGCTGTCTCTAGGCATTTTCAAATTTGGGCTGCAAAGAGATCCACTACCTTTAAGTTAGAAGAGAGATAAGTAAATAATGATAAAATAAAAAAAAAACAAAAAAGAATGAGTTTCTTTTGTAATACTATCTGACAAACTTTTTACTTTTACTTCATAGCTCAGCACTTTCCATTCTCTCTCATACCCTCTTACCCATTACATTTAAATGAAATACAACTAAAATGAGTTTGCGTGCCTGCATAATACTCTTTGGAAATTATAAGTGAGAATGTTCTTAGGTTTTGGCTCACTTTAAAATGAGAACCAATAGAACTGTCACAACATGAGAAAATGTATAAGTAATAATCAACAGTACATTTCCGAATTTGGCCTGCAAAGAAATCCGCTACCTGTAAGTTAGAAAAGAGATTAGTAAATAATGATAGAATAAACAAAAAAAAAAAAAAAAGAATGAGTTTCTACCGCCGTATCCAGAACAGAGCCTGAAACGGTGCAGGCTCAAGAAATCGTTTGTACTAATACGTCTTGTTTTTAAGACAGGCCTTTCATTTTGTTTTGTCTCTCCTGATCGTTCGTAAGAAATGCTAATTCATGACCACCTTTTCACAATTTGATTGGAGCATGCATTCATAATGGAAAATAGTTGACATAATAATCTATCCCCAGGCATTATCATGCCAACATGTACTTATATATACATGTACTATATCTTTGTGAGACGTAGATATAAAATGTCTCAGGTTTTCGATTATAGTAATTTCGAGGAAATTTCTTTAATTTTTATCATATATGTAAACTTGAGGCTATTAGATTTTCATCCACTTACCTCTGTTCCTGTGAAAAAAAATGCAAGTGTCAACCTCAATGTCATCCACGAATCGCACGTACTCGGGCGGCCAGTGGAAAAAAAAAAAAAAAAACACCGGTCACACGCGCCAAGGGCCATGGCATGCAGTGCCAATATAATAATAGCTCGCACAAATTGATACATAACATTTGTGTTTGTGTGCATGGGGACGATCCGATGGTTCATACAACAAAAGGGTTTCGTACAATTATTTTTAACATTGTTAAACGTACTCTTCCACATTTACGTAGCATATAATGTGTCTTTATATTTATTTGGATTGTTATCTTGAGAATTGCTAAAAACCGTTATTATGAAAAAGTGGACCTTTCAGAATTGGGGGGGGGGGGTGCGTACGCACCCGACGCACCCCCCCTGGCTACGGGCCTGGACTGTGGCATATTATTGGTGACAACTGAGTGGGTTCGCTACAGTTTAACTGTAAATCAAATCTGGACAAGTTTGGAATAATTGATAGGAAGCTGGTGAAAGAAAAACATGACAAGTTGTTATGCCACACAGCTATTATCCTTGGCACATAAAAAGTTAAGAAGTGTTTTAGATTTAATCATGACATGCAAAAGTGTTGTAATGTAATGAGCAAGGTTTGTCTTGTGTCACCACTAAATCCACATGAACACAATGTGAACACAATGCATCTGTAGGGCCTTGTTTTTAAACATCTAGCATGACTTGGAAAAAAACATTTGTTGTTGATGATGATATTGTTATTCATGTACAGCATGTAGATGATAATTATTTTTTTTTTAAATGAAATTGTTGAGGATGGTATTGTTGCTGTTGTTGTGATTTATATTACTTATAAGTGGTGCAATGTAAGCTTGAAACACTCGTGGTCACACGGTCACCCATATGCCAGTACAAAGATCTGTTGACCCTGTGCGAATGTGGACAGTTCACGTTGGTCCCACCTACCCATATTCAGGGGGGTGTCAATCCTACACCAAAACTGTTACATCTTATGGCACCGTTCTCATACTCATGGCTGTCAGATTGAAACAACTGTAAACAAACTGGAGCAAAAACAAAGTCAACTGACTTTATTGGGAAGAATGCCAATTGTCACATGACTTCATTAACTCTTTACGTTCCATGGTGTAAACACCCCTGTGTACCACATGATTCTGATAGGACAGCACATGAGTGCTTTTTGAAAAAAAAAAAAATCTATATTTCAAAGCCGTGTAACTTTTCATAGTTCTAGAAGCATTTGAGCCAGTGCTGCCACATGTACTGGTAGTTACATATTGTATAATTAAAGTTGAGAGAAGACCTCAAGATATGCTACAATATAATTTTTATGACAGAACTACATATGGCCATGACGTTTTCATTGTACTGTGACATACATGTACTGTGATTTTGATGTCTATTGCTTTGTAAGCCATGCAGATAGCAGGACTTTCAGTATATGAAGGCTTTTTTCTTTCTTGTCATTTTCTGTTGAATTGATTATTTTCAGGGGGCTATACCAGTTTACCATGTTATAAACTGTGATACAGGTGCAAAATTGTGTATGTCAGTCATGTAAAAGAACTGATAACTCTAGTCAATGTGTCTTTGTTGTACTTGCAAGTGAAAAACAAACAAAAATATCCCGCTTGAAATTGTAACTGTTCACTGATAGTATTTTTTTCCAAAATCATGGTCTTTGTATAATCAAATAATCTTTTGTTCTTTTGTCCACTTCTCTCTTCCCTCTCTTTCTCTATCTCACACTGTCTTTCTTTATGTGTCAATCTCATTCTATCAACACAACAATATGTCTAACTATCCATCTAACTATCCATCCATCTATCTATCTATCTCTATCTATCTATCCATCTATCTATCTATCCATCTGTCTATCTATCCATCTATCTATTTATCTATCTCTATACTATCTATCTATCCATCCATCTCTATCTATCTATCTACACTATCTATTTATCTATCCATCTATCTATCTCTATCTGTCTATCTATCTATCTCTATCTATCTGTCTATCTATCTCTATCTATCTATCTCTATCTATCTGTCTATCTATCTCTATCTATCTATCTATCTCTATCTATCCATCTATCTATCTATCTATCTATATCTATCTATCTATCTATCTATCTCTATCTATCTATCTATCTATCTATCTATCCATCCATCTCTATCTATCTACACTGTTATCTATCTATCTATCTATCTATCTATCTGTCTATCTATCTATCTATCTGTCTATCTATCTGTCTATCTATCTGTATCTATCTATCTATCTATCTATCTATCTATCTATCTATCTATCTATTTATCTATCTATCTATCTATCTATCCATCCATCTCTATCTATCTACACTGTATCTATCTATCTATATGTCTATCTATCTATCTATCTATCTATCTATGTCTATCTATCCATCCATCTCTATCTATCTACACTGTATCTATCTATAAATCTATCTATCTATCTATCTATCTATCTATCTATCTATCTCTATCTATCTATCTCTATCTATCTATCTATCTATCTATCTATCTATCTATCTATCTCTATCTATCTATCTATCTATCCATCTATCTATCTATCTATCTATCTATCTATCTCTATCTATCTGTCTATCTATCTATCTATCTATCTATCTATCTATCTATCTATCTATCTATCTGTCTATCTATCTATCTATCTATCTACTGTAACATACTCTATATCTACTGCAGGCCAGGGTTCTGTATGATTTCGCTGGTGAGACAGATAATGGTGAGCTGACAATCTATGAGAATGATGTGCTGCAGATCCTGCGCCAGGACGTGGGTGAGGGATGGTGGGAGGCGCAGAACTCGTCGGGCCAGAGGGGGCTGGTTCCCGAGGCCTACTGTGAGGTAAGGACACGCCCAGTCCTGTGGAGGGTGGGGGGCTCCACCTGCTCTCTCCCCCCCCCCCCCCCCAATATTCCCCTTGAAATGTAAATAAAGATAGTTTGGGGATTGTCAAGTGTGTAAAACCAAAACCAAAAACTCAGAAGTGCTCAAAATTTATTCAGCCATCGGTACTAGACATGGAGATGCTTTAATACCTGTGAAGAACAGAGGGAAGAAGAACAGAGACAGAAACATGTATGATATTCATAACATAGAATCAGTCATATGTTTATATCCTGGCCAAACAAAGTTTGAAGAACATACGGTACATTATATACATGCATACAGTGTATACGTATTCATGTACTTTGAATCACATATAATTATATGTGGCCAAGTTATTGGGTTAATGTAACACCTCCCATAGTGATTGACTTCCAGTTTGTGGATGTTTACAAAGTATACTGTTGTCAATTTGTCAATGAATAGAGATTAGTTAATCCTTTCTGATCCTTATTTTATCACCTTGATAGAGATTAGTTAATCCCTTCTGATCCTTATTGTGTCACCTTGACCTTCCTGTTGGATTATCAACAGGCACATTGCTACACATGAGTGTGTTTGCTGATCTACAGTGTACAACTGTTGGTCTGTATACTGGTATTGCTAATAGAAAGTGTGGATAGCCAAGCTTATTTCTAGTGCCTGGGTATATCAAGGATGTACAAAGTGGAAGAAAATGTATGACAGTAATGGTACACATCATACAGGTGTAATGTATCTTGCACTGTGGTAAAGATCATACCTGTCTGTATACATGAAGTATATCAGGTTATATTGCAAGAGTCCATTAAAAGTCTGTAAAATTTACAGGGTGTTCTGAAGCGAAAATTTTATACCAAAACGGTATAGCTACATACTATGAATTTATATGTCTGAATGCTGACCAACGAAACGGTGTTTATTGAAACGATGGTCAGAGCATCATTTCGAACTAGAACAAATCAGCATTCCATCGTGTCTATTGTGTGTCTGAACTTATGGTGACCATAAAAAACAGTATAACTGGGTGGGGCTTAATGGGAGCGAGTACAAAAGGTGACCTTGTACCTGTCACTCATGACCATAACAACATGCGCAGTGAGAAACTGCACATGTATACGACGTTTTCGTGGAATGGTCGAAATTAGTGTCTGAATGGTCTGTCGGCTATACGATGATTCTTTATACGTCGTTTCTTTATCGAGTTTTGGTATAAACTGGCTTACGTCTGAACAGGGGTGAGTGTCGATACAGAAGTGTGTTGGTCACCGCCTAGCCCAAAGTGCGTATCCGGGCAATTACCCCCCGACCAAATACTGGTTAGTGGTAAGGATAGAGTAAAGATTAGGGTTAGGGTTAGGTTTAGGGTTAGGAGTTTGGGTTAGGGTAAGGGTTAGGTTTAGGATTAGGATTAGGATTAGGGCCAGGGGAAGGGTGTGGGGTAATTGCCCAGGTGGTAATTGCCCTAGACCCCCCAAAGTGCTGTCATGAGGCTATTAAAGGTATATGATAAAAAGTTTATAAATGGCAACATGCGCTCCCCCCGCATATTATATTTCTACTTTTATTGTCCATAGAAAGGATTTTGAGAGTATTATTCACATTCCAGTCTGGGGGCAGTCTAGCAGCAGAAATTGTCATCATCATATTTATTGGCAGCTTTTGAATTAAACTGTGTGCTATAGACATAAACATGTCAATTTGGAAAAAAACAACAACACATTACTAGATGAATATGGTTAGCTACAAAGAATGCACAAAATAAAGCACTACAAATTTGAAAAAAAAAATTTGATCGTGTTTTGAAACTGTATTGCTAATTTGTAAATTGTGGTACTTTTTTAGATTGATTGATTTTACTGGTTGTATACTGAAATTTTGTTGTCGGTACCAAACTTTGTTTAACTTGTTGAAGACGAGCTGGTTTTAACTATTACACGCACTTCCCACAGACATCTGCCAAAGTATGCTTGGGACTAGTTTTCATTGAGTTTATGTAAAGGTACAGTATGCATGTTTTGTTTTGTTTTCTTATCTTTTAATGAAATAAATTTGTCTATTGAATAAATGATCTTTTGTACCCAGGTACCTGACATACCAGACATGATGACATTCTTCCAGACAGTTTCATCTGTCATAAAATATATCATAAATTTTGTCTTGTCACCTGTAGCTTGGTAAAGATTGTATCAGTGGTTGGGGGGGGGGGGGAATCTAAGGAGTACTTGATGTTATTGCAGTTATACTAGTGATGGAAGCTAAGATTTGGCTTGGAATTATTTTGTTAAAAGAACAGTGTGCCATTGTATCAGTGTCCACAGGGGGATTCTAGAGAGTAGTCCCTTTATTAAAATACACTGTAAAGGTGACTGTTGTAGCTATACTAGTGATGGAAGCTAAAACTTTGGATAAGAATAATTTTGTTCACAAACATGTCATGGAGAATGTGCATGTAATTTGTGTATGTTCCATTGCAGGCTACATAAGTCTCTGTTTGAGTGTGTGTGGGTGTGTGTGTTTGTATGTTGTATTTGTAATTCTTTTTTGGTTCCTCATATGGTTGGTACCATGGAGTTGTGTGGCATGATGTAAGCCCTGACCCAAAGTTCTGCAGGAAGCGCGGTGCCCTTTCACGGCCAGCTGGCAGGGAGGAAGAACCACTTCCTGACTTCTTTCAATATGGCTGCTTCCCTTTCATTCTTTACACAAACCTCAAGGGCATGACTCCACCGTCTGAATGTTCAAATGCCCTTTTCATACTGAGAAAATGGAAGGAAAACCACTTTTGATACATAAGTGGGGGGGGGGGGGGGGGGCAAAGACCCCACCATACAAGTGTTCCATGCCTCTTCCACACTGGGATGTACCATGTAATTGGTGAATGTTCCAGTGCTCCTTTCACACTGAGAAATTGGAAGGGAAAGCACTTTTAATCACATGAAGGGGAGGGGGAAGACTCCACCGTCTGAATGTTCCAATGCCCCTTTCACACTTTCAAGTTATAAGATCACCCACCTACATACATGTGCACCCTCGTGTTTAACTGACAATGATTTTTGTACTTGTGGATTAATTATTTGTACTCATATTTGAGTATTAATTGTTCTCTTAAGTTGTAAACAGCTTCAAAACATTTGTGTCGTAAGCACTGCACTGTAGGCCTACATTGTGAATTTGCCATGTCATTTCTATCACACTTGTAATGTTCCTTTCTGTTTAAATGTCCGTGGACCAAGCATTCTTGTCACATTTTTGTTGGTGCAGAATACAGTGCATTGCCCAATTTTAGGAACAGGAAATGCTGTATATTCATGAGTATGATACTTCGTAAATTGAGACTTGCTGGGCGATTTCAGTTTTGATAGATATGATGATTGTGAACCGTAGTAATTGAATGAAAAACAAGTTTTGAGGGCCGTGAAGTGGCTTAGTCAGTACTTGGCGTATTTGCCTTTCAATAAAAAAAAAAAGCTCAGGTACAAGCACGAGCTTGAACCCAAGTGAGCTTTACTGAACAGTGTTGTGTATTATCATGCTATGCCTTCAAGTAAGAGAGAAAATACTCTGTACCTTGGATAGGACATTAAATGGTGGTCCCATGTGTGAGAGAGTCACAACCCAAACGTGTAAAAGATCCCGCCTCATTCACGGCATACATAGAACAGGGTGGATTGGTTCACCCCTGTCTGACACAGCATTTTACTGGACCCCATTGATGATCAGCTAGTGCAGCATAATATGGACTCTCCGACCATCTTATCTGGTGAAAAATAAAAACAAGCAAATATTTTCTAAAAATGAAAAGAATCCAAAACAACAGTGCCTTGAAATTAACAACCTGTTCAAAACAAAAAAAACAAACAAACAAAAAACAAACAAACAAACAAACACTGATTCACTCTTCATTGTAGAACAACATACTCAATCAAAGGATACAAAACTTTGTAGTGGCCACTAAAATGGGATTTTCCAGGTTTAAATCTGGAAGCTTGGCACATTTTTCTAATCACGTTCTACTTTGCTATTAAAGCAATTATTTCAAAGTTACCAGTAGCTACTCTTGACTTCCTGGTAAAATTTGTTTGGATTGATCATCATGACGAGTTGCTAAAGGAATGGACATTAAGGAGTCATGAGTAATAGTACATAGTCAAATCTATGGAAAGAGAAAATGACTGATGGATTAAAGTAACCAGCTTCATGCAGTATTTTATGATTGATTGACTGTAAACTGGGAAAGGGGGGGGGGGGTGTTCAGCAGTTGACTTAAAGACATAAAGACAGCACAATGGTTCTGTACACAACATTATATAAAAAAGAATAAAAACATCTTCAGGTGAAATACTCTCTTTAAAAAATTCCAAGGGTCCATGAAGTTCCCTTGTGCCTCGAATGGATTTTTGCAGTCTTTTATTCACATTTTTATATTTGAAAGTTTTCGAAACACTTAGGACCCAGTGCTCTGTATGATTATCATGCTACACTTTTGAACCAGCGTGACTTGATTTGTCATAGTAAAGAAATAACTCATCAAAAGGCTCAATAAAAATTGCAGTATTATGTTGTATACTTTACAAGTATATAAAATGAACTTTAAAAACGTATAGATATTCAGAGCATGCTGGGTCTGATTCCTCACCAGTTTACAGTCTTATGTGATGCATCAAATGTACACATGCAGTCCTGACCCAATTCAAGCATTTTATGTTCTGACACAGACACATGCACACACACGCACACACACATGCACACACACACACACACACACACTGTAGACTGATGTCATTTTTATTACCAGTCAAGCTCATAGACACATAGACAGGTGAGTGTTCGTCACTGACAGGAAATACTGGCTGGGCCAGGCTATCCTGTACCATGCCGCACAAAACCCTCACTACACCCACAACCCCCCTAGCCACATTTAAACCATGTCTCACCAACTACATACAGAGTTGTCGACTATTTCATCCACTCGATACAGTGTATTGTAGTGTTATGCACATTATTGAGATTTAGGAACAGCAAACAAAGAAACTCACTGACACTCATAACACATGTCACATTGCTATGTATAGAAACCTGACGTCACAGTACTCGGATATCATGATTCATTGTATTTCCGTAATTCTCCAAGCAAGCATACAATTAACTGTACAGTTTGAAAGTGATTGGATCATACGTAGATTGTGTTACACATTTTTGTGGTTTTGTGATAAGTGTATCTTCATTTCATCTACTCTTATTGTTAAGGGTCAATAGCACAATCAGGGTATGCAATTGTGTAACAGGGCAATTCCACGGTAACTCGCGTTACAAATAATGGGTACATTTTTGGGATAATGTGCCAATATCTTTGTAATTGGTAGGATCTACAAGTTACTTTTTTCATCATGGGTTAAGTAGACATACACCAACTAAATGAATCCAAAAAGAAAAATAAAGGACAAACATGTTGGGATTCTTGAATCATTTAATTTCGGTAACTCGCGTTACACAAAAAGGACATGGTCAATTCTATGAAGACCTCTTTTTGGAAAGTCTCCTCATACTAGACAATCTTGATAAAAGTTTTCCTACCTTGAATTGATAGTGGGTTAGGACTCATAAATTAACAATATCAAAGTTGAGTAACAATGACCTGGAAAAATGTAGGGAGCCTTTATGTCGGTAACTCGCGTTATGGTAACTCGCGTTACATTATGTCCACTAACACAGGGTGACACAAATTGATGACATACAATTGTTCTGATGGCACTGAATCTTGTGTTGAATAATCTGAGAGATGCTTATCTGTGTAGATAGTAAAACGAATAAATGTTAAACAAATATTTTACTAATAAACCCAATAGAAGAGTGTGTTTAAGACTAATAAGAGCTTCACTCCTCATAGAGACCTTGAATATGTTTGAACATATACTAGATGATGTAGGTGTATTATTACATTGTAAGTTTCAGAGTGTAAAGATGAAAAATGTTGAAAGTCTTTTTAAAACAAAACATAAAAGTATCAAACCCTATATACAAGTTTACGAAACAGCTTACAATCTTTCAAAAATTCAAATCCTATCTTTGTGAGGAGTGAAAACTAGTACATTTCTTTGCAACTGATTGACAAAAAGACCAGTTCGTAATTCCACTTTGTGCATGAACAAAAAAAGATCATTTGTACGAACAGGCATTTTGGTTTGTAAATTCACTGACATAAGCATCTGTGATGCGATGATTATTCATGCGATCCTTATCTAAACGATGCTTGCCAGCACATCCACCTGACAGCAAGAATGGTATTTTGCAATATAAACGGAAATAAGCTGTTACTGCATTCAATACAAAACAATGAAATGGATGCCTGCTAAATCATAAACTGATAGGAGTATTCTGATCCCCTGATCTAAATGCAATTTCATTCTTTTTTTGAAGAGAAGTTCCATAAATTGTTATGTCATGCAAGCTTATGCATTATGTTGCTTTGAAAACAAGTGAAGTGCCGAACCAACTGAGAAAAAAGAAAGGTCATTTGTACCAATGTGTACATGAGCTACAGTGTATACGAACTGGCTTATTACCCTACATCGACGTAAATAAGCACTGAATTGATCAGTGTTTTAGTAGTAGCCATGATAAAAAAAGTCATGGGCGTACATACTCAAGCAGTATTCAAACTTACGACCTCCTGATCACCGGACAGGTGTCATCTCCACGAGACCACCGTGCTTTCGCCTGACAGCAAGTGCTGGTTCTAATCCTTATAACATGCAGTGGGTACTGCGTAATTATTCAAATTCATGAAATTCTTCCGTTGAGATGTTTTCATTGCAACTGATTGACAAATTGCCCTACATCAACGTTAATAAGCTCACTGAATTGATCAGTGTTTTAGTAGTAGCCATGATAAAAAAAGTCATGGGCGTACATACTCAAGCAGTATTCAAACTTACGACCTCCTGATCACCGGACAGGTGTCATCTCCACGAGACCACCGTGCTTTCGCCTGACAGCAAGTGCTGGTTCTAATCCTTATAACATGCAGTGGGTACTGCGTAATTATTCAAATTCATGAAATTCTTCCGTTGAGATGTTTTCATTGCAACTGATTGACAAATTGCCCTACATCAACGTTAATAAGCTCACTGAATTGATCAGTGTTTTATTATTAGCCATGATAAAAAATCATGGGCATACATACTTGAGCAGGATTCGAACCCACAACCTCCTGATCTCCGGACAGGTGTCATCTTCAGTAGACCACCGAACAAGGATTAGAACCAACACTTGCTGTGCTTTATAGCATTCTGTAATAAAAATTCTGTAATACTGATGCAGGAAATTCAAAAGATAAATCTAATGGTCTCATTCACTGCTGGATACATGTACAGTATGCAGTGAAAGCCAGGCTAGACTCTTCAATGTGGCATGTGATCAGTGGCCTTGATGCTAATCACAGTTTATTAGGCTGCCCTCCTTTGTTTCAGTCCAGCATAGTGTGTATAGCACTGCATTTGATTGTTTTCACCACAATCTAGCTCAATTAAGTGCTAAAATTTGCTTATGTTGGGGGAAACTTGTGTTTATAGTTGGTAACTCGCGTTACATGCCGGTAACTCGCGTTACATGGTAACTCGCGTTACACTTTTCATTGACATTTTTTAATGTGATAACAGTGTTTATTCAAGTCAACATCCTGTGTACAGTATCAGGGTGTGATGAATTTAGAAAATTATGATTCCCAACAAATTACCTCCACTGCTTCCTTCAGAATGAAAAATATTTCTTGTTTCGGTAACTCGCGTTACATGGCTCAAGGGCTGAACTTTCATGTGGTGATTAGAATTTATTGAAGGTGGCATAAAAATTTCCTCATGGGAGACTGAAGTAGAACCAATTTGCTTCTTTAAAATAAATTAATTGAAGTGCTAGCAGAATTTTTCTATTTAAAAAAATTATATCAAGTTAAGCATGCATTTTAGCAATTTGGATGACTGAAAAATTGTCTTCAATATTTGTAGCTGTTTCTCGGGAAATATTTGACCGATTGATATAATTCTTTGAGTTTCTTTAACTTCAATATATGGGTAATACATAATGAGTAATTCTTTTGCAATATGATAAAGTTGAAATTTTAGTGCCATGTCCACATTCCCATGGAATTGCCCAACAGGGTAAAAATGAAAAAACTTGGTGAAAATGCTTTTTTTGTTGTTTGTTGTAGCTGAGTGTTCAAATTTTCATTTCATGTAAAGAAAGAGTCAAAATTTTGCATTAAACTGCGCATAAATTGGCATTTTAATTAGGGGTGTCGAATTACATTGAAATGACTAATTTATTGGAAAAATTCATTTAAAAAAAAGGAGAATGTTTTTTTCATCTGATATTGCTGTTAGATATTCCTGATAAATATCCCTTTCATTCACCACCAGCACATAGCCATGACATATCACAAAATATCAATAAATTTCATATTTTCACTTCTCGAAATGGATGATCAATTTTGTAGGCATTATTTTGAATTCAAATAAAACCACTTTTACATATTTCATCATATTTCACTTTTGCCAAAGAGTGAAGAGGTGAAACTTTCAGGAATAGGTAACAGACATATAGTGGCCATTATTACAATTTTTTATGAAATTGGGGCTGGTACTTTGGAAGATATAATATTTTTCATCAAAAAATTATCTGTACAGTTTGACCTTGAATGTGCGCACAGTGTTTGGATCAATTCTCATATTTGTAAACACAGATAGAAGAATGAATGTGAGATTTATGATGACTTGAGTTGATATCCAAGCTGTGACACTCCAACAATGACATATTAAGCCAAAATACTATGTTTTTGCTTATGATATCTTTAGAAATTGAACAAGCATTGAAATATGAACACTGAACACTTATCATGACCTTCATGCAGTATAACATGGGCGTGTATCAGTCTTTTTTATCCTCAGCAATTTGTAAAAATATAAAAGAATAAGTTCCTATTGCTCAAATTTGCTCAAATTTTCACACAATAGATTTCTACATATGTACAATTCATGGTTAAAAAAAACAAGGATATTCAATAAGGGGAAAAGATTCTTTTAAGTAGTTTAATTAGGATATACCTCACTGAAAATACTGAAAAACGGCTGCACTTATTTTCCTCCGCATTTGAAAATGGCTCAAAACTCAAAACTGGCTGAACATTTATTGGCAAACAGCGCAACATATTGTAATGTGTCTTCAGTACTTTCAGGAAAAGGAGAAAAAATAAGCTGTTTCTCCATGTATAGCTGTACAGCATGGGTTAAAAGGTCACAATGTCACAAAAATAAGCCAGCATTACACTCCTACCAGGACGGGACTTCAGACCTCATAACTTTCTCCAGCTGAAAGAACCACTGTTTTTTATTGCATGCAAGCAATGCCAGGAAAAAATCCATTAATTTGATACCAAACACATAGGGGTAGACGTGAATAAAATATGAACCTCAAATCTTGATTTTACGTAAGTTGTAAAAAGCTTTTTTTGACGCATTACGTGGGTTTTGGGGGACTTTTTGGTAATTAATCTCTAATAATTAACAGTAAATGAGAAGAAATTAGCTATTGTCTTACCACATGTGATTACTGATGTCTTTTTCATGCTGCATGTGAATTTTTAGGTCAGTTGGTGCATTCTTTTAGAAGTTACAATTCTTTAAAGTGAGAAAGTCATGATTGCATACCCTGATTGTGCTTATCACCTAAGGAGTATTCCATTTGAAGCAGAGTGTTTTGTTTGTTTGTTTTTTTTTTCTTTCTCTTGTTTGAGCCCTTGTTTTTCTTCAATGCATTTGGTTTTGGTTGCAGATTTTTTCTTGTTTCACAAACACCGTACTGTAAAAAAAAAATTGCAATAAAGCCACAAAACAAAGGAGATCTATATATGACTAGTTTTCTTCATCACACTATAGTACATGCCAGTGCTACTCTAGAACATTTTCCAATATTCATGTTGTTCACATTTTGCATATTTAACAATACTTGACATAGATTACTGATTTAGCATTTTCATGTTGACTATTTTCATCCCAAACTCACAATTTAGAACCATTGTGAAGCACTAAAGCTGGACAAACTTGTAATTGTTTGATAGCAAGGGGCTTTAAAGGAATGGTATAGTATTGGTTGAGATGAGGATTGGGCTCTTAACTTTTTGCGAGATATGAAAAAAATGAAAATGAAATAATGCAGAGCATACCATTTTAAGAGGAATTCTAAGTTTAATAGATGAAAATCAGTTCTGGAATGGAGGAAACATCCAAAAACAAACTAAAACAGAGCGATGGTAATAAAAAGTTTAGTGGGTCCCATCTTTTACTAATAGGATAGCCCTGTTTTGCATATCTCAGCCATATCAAAACCAATTTTCATCAAATAAACATTGAATCCCTTTTGAAATTACATTCTCTTTCATATTTCACAAGAGTTTTCTCATTATCTCACTCAAAAATGTTAGAAACCGGAAGTTAGTAGATACCCACAACTTGTATAAGGTCCCTTTAACCTCTGGTACAGGAATGGCATCTTTTACAACTTGTTTCCTTCCATTTGTAAAACGCTTGTGAATCCTTCTTTTCCTTCCCTTTTTCTCTTAAGTGTCTGCTGCCATTTAATTGGTTTCACTTCCTGTATAACGTACTCCATCTTCTGTCATAATTATAATGTCCACTTGTCAGCCTGTATGTTGATTGTTTAACATAATTGATTGATTTTTTTTTTCTCTGTTCTGTAAAGGGCTCCTGAGTTTAACTGCGATGCCTTGTCTCTAGTATAATAACATGTTATTTCACTCTTGTCTCCCATCAAGTGTAGTTTACAAAGTAAATATTCCTGAAGTACTTATGTGTCCCTCAATAGATGAGGCATTGAATTCGATATATATTTGCCACTCTAAATGTGAAATGTATCCCTCTAATAGATGTCCTCTCTTTTGTGTTGTTGTTGTGTGTGTGTTTATTATTTTTTTTTTTTTTGGGGGGGGGGAGGGGGGAGGGGTGGGTATTTGAACGTAGATATTCCCATTTATGTGAATATCTTTAATTGTATATATCTTGTGTTGCAAAATGCAGATAAAGTATGATAATGTTGGTATTAATAACAATGTGACGATGTTGGTAATAATCATATGATAATGTTGATGATAAAAAGATATGACAGTGATGCTGTGATAAATGTAATAACACCAATTATAATGGCAGCTACATTTTAGCCATCTGCATTTATACTTTTGTTCTGTGTGTGTGTGTGTTTCATACAACATTTGCAGTTAATGGACTCAGGCTACGGTGGCAGCGGCAACCTACAGCATCAGGAAAGTACGACGACCCAAGATGACGACTGGGATGACGAAGAATGGGATGAAAGGGGGAGCCAGTCCAGCTACGACCAGCAACGGGTAAATACCATTGAGTTATGTTAAACTAGACCAGCAACGGGTGAATACCATTGAGTTATGTTTAACTAGATCAGCAACGGGTAAATACCATTGAGATATGTGTCACTAGACCAGCAATGGGTAAATACCATGGAGTTATGTTTAACTAGACCAGCAACGGGTAAATACCATGGAGTTATGTTTAACTAGACCAGCAAGGGGTGAATACCATTGAGGTTTTGTTTTGTTTTGTTTGTGTGTGTGTGTGTGTGTGTGTGTGTGTGTGTGTGTGCCTATGTGTACACGTATACTACATGTAATGTATGTCGATGTGGGCTTTGGTTTGTAGAGGGAAGAAAGGTATAGTGTTATGCAATGCTACCATTTTTTTTTCTATGGTTACAGAGAAACACTATATTTTTGGGGTCCAAAAGAGAAGAAGAATTTTTTCCCACTTTTCTTTATTTTTTCATATGACCAAGTGATGGAAAAAGCAACAATTTGATTAAAATGATTGATATGGTGATGATTTCAATCATTACTGTACTTTAAACTATTTTTGTATTGCAAAAGGGGGGGGGGGAGCATATGAAGTCAAAATCTGGTTGTGAAGTGGCAGCCATACAATCTCAGAAACAAGAATTTCCGAATTGTGGGGGAGTGGAAAGAGGAGATAGCTAAAAAAAAAATAATGAAAATAAAAAATAATTTTAAAAAAATCATATAATCTTATGTTGTCAATATTATTTGTTGTCTATTCTTTTTCTTTTGAAGGTCTTTTAGTTTCTGTTGCAAATGTACTTGCTTTGACTTTTCTTTCTTGATATATTTTTAGTTGTCTTTTGCTATTAATTGTTCATAACTTCTTGTAAGTTTCATGTTGTCATGTTTGGTGTGGACTTACAAGTACAAAAGAGGAAAAATAACGTCCCATCAGGCACAGAAAATAAAGTGACAATCTATTAATAGACATGACTGATAATGAATGCATAGCACACTGTCTGGATTGAGTACTCAGTATACATAAGAATGATAAGAAGAGTGAATTGATCACAGGATATGTACAGGAACATTGGCAGACTATCTGATATGTACTTCAGCCAGCAAATTTCAATGGCATGTACAATGTACTTGTACATTGCTTGTCTGCAGTGTTGCAACAAGAAGGATAGCAAAGTTAGAAGATCAACAAATGTGCCAGAATCAATAGTTTGATTCATTCAAATTATTTTTATCTTTTTATTTGTTATATGTTATTCTGTAATTCGAAACAGTCACATCTGTTTGGAAAATAAGTGAATGTCAGGAAAAGATCAGCCACTGCTATGAGACTTAAATTATAACTGACAGTTATGCTCATGGCTTCATAGTGGTATTTTACTTCTGTGATCTCCAACAAGAAAATATATGAGTGGGAATGTACAATATCTGTCTTGATGAATGAAATAGGGCAGTGTGGGGGAAAGGTAGCACTGTCGATCCTGTGACAACCAAAATGTTTTACAATTAAGGATTACACTCTTAAGATCATCTTCTGATGATTAATGTTTATTTTTGTCCCTTTAATTTTCTAGAATTACTGTTGATAACAGATGTGGTTGTACTGATATCTAGAGAGCAAATGAGTATTAAACTAAAAGAAAAATGATATGGTAACCTGTAGTAGCTCACCTCCAATTGGTCAAGAGTGAATAACTTACTGCCAATTATTAAATGCAGGATATGTGCAGACAGGTGATGGGACATACATAATGGTAGCCTCCAGTAGCCAATAAAAAAAAAATACATTTTTGCCTCAAAGACGTTAATATCAGGCTGCCTTTCAGAGAAAGAAAAGAACTAAAGAATAGTTCATGGTATTTTTGCTTTGTTGCAGTACATTTCATAGATTTGTAGAGGGTAAAGTGATGTCCCCTCTATCTATGATCAGTCCTACAAAATTATATTTATATTTTTCTCATACTCTTCTTTTATCATGATTTCAAATGTTTTATTGCTTTTTTGGCAAAGGCTAAGATAAATCTCTGAAGTCATTGCACTTTCAAACCTTAAGGGGATTAATTAGGAAGTCATGCAGGTTTTTGAACCTTCCTTATGCAAATGGAGGCATTTCGCAACAAACACAGGACCCCCGGAAGATCTTGTCATTGACAATTTGTGTATTAAAGAAACATGAACATACACCAGTTTGGGATGTGGAAAGGGAAGATGGGTTGCCATAGCAACGGGATGATGCAGTCTCTAACTGGATGCCATGGCTTCCCCTCCCACCAACAGAGGAAGACCTTGCACATCATGACTGCCGACAGCGGCTGCTCACTCTCTCCCCTCTCCTCCTCCCTCTCCTCCTCCTCCTCCCCCTCCCCCACCTCTCCTCCGGAAAGCTCCCCCCACCCCAGCAGTCCCGTCCCGCCCCTTGATTAACGACGACGAAAACCTTACCGCGCTGCAGCGGCGCTTTGCCGCGAGCATGCGAAGCAGCATGTACTATTCGGAGTCAGACCCCGCAAAAGAGCGGGGTCACACCCTACCACACGGTGCGACAAACCCCCTGATAGATAGTAAGGGAAGGGATGGGAGGGGGAGGGGGCAGACCGCTACATTGAACAGATACCAGTCTGTGAGTAAGACAGATTTTGTCTTTGCGAATGGCCTGAGTTTAATAGTATTCTTGTGGAGTCCCTTTTTATTTGTTTATTTTCTTTTGAATAACGTGTGCTTGCTTGAGGAATGTGTTGAAAACTTGCCTTTTGTTGCACGGACCACAAATGTCTGCTATGAGAAAACAGCCGAAGGACATGACTTTAGGTTGGAGTGTTCTATTTTCATCTCCACAGTTTGCAACAGCAGTCCATGTACCCTTTGATCTTTGATAGCATCCTTGCAAAACATTATTCTTTTAAAACAATTTGATAGAACAAGCAAAGCCAATAATACAATGTGGCTTACATGTACACAAGCATGTAGAATCTGCAGTCTCTCTACAAGTTACAGTATACTGTGTGTATAGGACATTGTGGGTTCAGATTCCCTATCTGTGGTGTCAGTGTAGTCATCAGTATTAATCTTTATGATATCCTGCCCCCCCCCCCCTTAATTTGTTGTTTTCTTGCATGGTTTTGTATTTCTGTTTGCAGTCAAAATCATGTATGACATTTCAGGCATGATTCTTGTGTTCTTGCATATTTGGTAAAATTTTGCTTGTATTAAGGTTTAGGCTGCTCTGTTCTGTTTATGTTCTGTTTATACTTTTCTTCTTTATGGGGGGGGGGGGGGGGAGGTGTAGGGGAAGGGAGAAATGATTCCCAGCTTGTTAATGATAAAGAGCCTGTCAAGGATGAATGTATCATAGTTTATGAAAAAGTTTGACATGAAATCCAGAATTTTTGCCTTTTTCATGTTGGTCATCACGTAAATTTAAAGTACAATACATTTTGCTGAAAAAAGTGTCTATGATATATTTGTGAGGTCATTCTAAAGGGCTTAACCTTCAGTACAAGAAACTGTATACGGCATATATTTCGCGAGTCTAAATTTTTGCGTATCAGGACTACCCCACAATTTCGCGAGTGGTTAAATTCGCGATCGTGGAGTCCTGTACTGAACAGAGAAAATGTATACGCGTACGTTACATTTATATCGGCATTAGAGTCAATATTTTGCGTGTTTTTAATTTCGCGAATAGCAGCTGACTCGTGAAATTCGTGAAAATAAAAACCTCACGAAATATTCGGTGTATACAGTACCTCATTGAAAAGACAAAGAATATGTGTGTATTGGAACACATACTTTGACAGTTATATGTGAAGTGATTATGATGTTTCATTAAAAAAAATCATATATATGTGAAATTCTTTTAAGGCATGTTTTCCTTTGATATGTTTATGTTCCAATATTCTGACAGCAACAATTGTTTGAGAATTCCTACTAAAAGAAAATTAACAGTAATAACTTTTGAACTGATTGGCAAGTGTTTCTCAGTCTTTAATGGAATGTTGTACTAATATTTCTGCCTTATATACTGTATGTTTTCAGGTAAACTTTAAAAACCCTTTTCAAGTGTTAGTGAACATCAACAAGCAAAGTGACTTTTCTTGTTGATTTCAAAGATTGCAAAGTTTGCTTCTCAAATTAGCAACTACTATCATTCCAACTTTCATGCCTTTGACAGCAAAACTGGTGAGAGGGTTGATGGGGGATGGGTGGTAAAATGCAAGAAAGAAGAAAAATATGAAGAGAAAAGAGAAAGAAAGAAGGAGGAAACAGAAAGATAGAATATGCAGGAATTTATAATAAACCATTCAGAAATATTAAACTCAGTAGTTGTAATTGTCTCATTGTATGATAAGTTTTTATCGAGATCAGTAGTTGTAGTAGCAGTTACAACATATGCTGTAGTTCTTGAAATATGTCCACACCTGTCCCTAGTTTCACTTGTATAGGTAAGAGAGAAAAAGGGGAAAAGAGAGAGAAGGGGGGGGGGGGGTGTTCAGAGGCTTTTCAATACTTTTCTCTTGTTTTTCTGTCACTTTTTACATGTATTTTTCCATTTTCTCCAATGTAAAAACCTGTCTCTTGTTTTTTACCTGGATGTCTGCTGCTAAACTCTCAACTGTCAATTGAATACATTGTAGTTGGTAGAGATCTATAAATACCAAAGGTGCATCCACATTGAAGTTGAAGTACTGCAGTATTTCAAATACTCTGTATTTCAAATGCTTTGGTAGAGGAATATTTGTATCATAGTATTTCAAATACTGAGCTGTATTTCAAATGCTGTGGTATTTCAAATACTGAGCACTGTATTTCAAATACAAATGCTGCAGTATTTCAAATACTGAGCTGTATTTCAAATGCTGTACATTTCAAATACTGTTTCAAATGTACAGTGGTATTTCAAATACTGAGAGCTCTGTATTTCAAATAATGCTGAACATGTATTTCTGATAACTGCAGTATCTTGCACTGTATATTGTAATGTGCATGCAAGTGCACCACAAAATACAGTGCAAAATGGTATGTAGTATTTATGGGTGGTAATTTGAACTCTGCGCGAAATACTCACGCAAGATTTTAATTGGATTCTTGTCACAAAATATCACCAAATGTATAGAGATCTATTTTTCATGCGATTAGCAAACTTTATGTCTTGTTCTATTGGAGATACAGGTTTGCGCAGTGCTTAACAGAAATACATTGTACCACAGTATGATGAGAACATTATTAAGTGGATTACCTGGTATCTATTACCATGGTATTTCACCCTATCATTTTACCACATTAGCAACAAATTACTGTGATATCAAATAAATGCCATTCATAATTCCAATGTGAATGCACCTGAAGACTGTTTCTCTCATTCTATTCTCTTTCCTATCAATTTCAATATCTGCATGATTCTTTGGTGGATATCACGGTGATGGAACCGGATATGATCACACATGGTCACTCCCTCCCCTTCCCCCACCCCACCCCTCTGCCTCCTTCCCTTCCAAGCCCCACCCTGGATATACATATGTTTTAATGTACAATGTATGTGTGTGCATACGTGTGTGTGTGTGTGTGTGTACCAGGCCCAGAGTGCATCGACCCAACCCCGCTACAAGAACCGATCCAAGTCCGTGAGTAAAATGGCAGGAAGCGAGGCCTGCAGGCTGCGTTAGATAGGAATTCAGTGCATTTTGTCACCCAGTTTGCAGTGTACTGGTTATGTAGCCTCAACTGGAATGACGCATAGTATCTGTGCTGTAAATATCATTATTTGATGATCTTGTGTGCACTACACAAGATTTGACAAATGCCATCAATAGCCTGATTACAGATTTCTACTACCATAGCTCAAGGCGTAGCTGAAATAGAAATGCATGAGGGCTGACATGGCAGGAGCATTACTCCATTATGTGCCCAAGCATTTACCTCAACTTGCCACACTTTATCACCAGTATGTAGTAATCTGTCCAAACTGGACATACAATGTAGTTGTAGATTAGCAAGGCCACTCAGGTATAGCAGTGTGCTTCACTCCAGTAGGTACATGTACTGTACCAGGAAAGCTATGGTATTAGGGAGATTAGGTAATCTCTTTTGAATCTACAATTAGTTTCCAGACACTTGTGCCTATAGATCGGCAAAGAAAACACTCCAGCATGCTTGGCAATTGGTGAACAAAGCACAGAATGAGTTTGACAGTTTAAAGCATGCATGAAAGAACATGCCTTATTTGTTTTATAATTTGTTTTATAGCCCATCCAGTGACATTTTTTTTTCAGAAATTCCTATAACCTCTTACTTGCTACATATAGCATTGAAAATGTCATACTAATTTTGTGAAAATTCAAAGGATTAAACCAGTTTCATTGAATTTTTCTCCAATATGAATTACAATCTATGATGCGATAAAACTCAGAGAATGACAGTTTTATTTGATGATGTCGAGGCCATAATTCCTGCAGTCAAATTCCCTCCTGCTGTAATTCTCATGGTGTGGAAATTTTTATGCATTACGTGCAACTCGAAGCTTGCGCAAAAGTAAAAACATGCAAATATTTTTTTTTTTTGCATTTTGTATGTTCCAGTAATTAATGTCCTGATTTGGCGGAATAAAAAAGATGCGTAATCATTCTTACCCAGTGGAGCGCGAAAAAGTGCTCACGCGAAAATATCCACTTTTACAGTATGTCAGATTGCGACTGCCAAATACTGCGGTGACTCTCTTGGAATGGCTCTAAGCACAAGGTGGCAGGGTTTTTAACCAAGTCAGATAAAAGGAAGGAAATAGTTCTATTCCAGTAACCATGACTGTCTCCCTTTGGGACCAGTCCAGACATTCAGGTTTTTATTTGCTCACCAACCTCCTCCTTCGTTTCCTCGCCTGAGATGTGGACAAGAAAGAGAGGGAAAAAATAAGCAAATTTATGCAAAGAATATTCCTCCTTGGAGTTGGTAGATCTTTGGAAAGCATTCTTCGTTCTTAAAGCACAAGACACTTCCACCGTCCCAGTAGACTTTAAGTTATAAATGGGGTACTAACGCAGTAGACTCAGGTAATTTGGATTGAATTGAATTGAATTGAAAAGGTGTTTTATTCATCAATATCAATCGCAGCCCGGAGGCTTAATTACAGACATTGTTAACAAAGGACCGTGAATACATTAAAAGTACACACAAGATACAGCGTAGCAATGAAAAAAAAATGCATAGAACAACAACAAAAAAAATCTATTCATCTTCACCATTGCACATTGAGATCAACCGGTAATACAAAACAAAAAACAAATATTACAATTGTAATTTCGAATATCACTATTCTCAATAGTTATCAAAAAATAAATTGGGTTTATGGCAATGAGAGATGTTTTACATTACTTCCTAAACATGACTTGACACTACAGAGTGAAAGCCATAAAAGAAAAATACATACGTCGTGGATTTTGATTTTAAAAAATATATATATATTCTAAATACATCGTACTTTACATGTAATGTTTTGGCTTTTATTTTCTCTCTTTTTTTCAGGTTTCATTTGCCCCTGAAAAGGTTGAGGAAAAATGTTATTTAAGTGTCAAGTTTCAATCAAATTTCACAGATTGTTATAATGAACAAGACATGATGAAATTCTTCATGATTTTTAATAAAAATAGCCAAAGTTCCAATAGACTTTGAAATTTTGTACAGGATGTTGTTATATTAAAATTTTGCTCTTGAAAGTGAAACAATAAACAAATATCTTCAGGTATATCAGCCCTGATTTTGCAGTTTTACACTCTTGATTAATATGATGATATCTGCAATTTAATGAGAGTAATGTGATGGTTGAATCACATGTTGACTGCAAATCCTAAATTGTGAGCGAATGACAGACTAGTCTATTTCAAAGGCTCTCTTGCTGTACTTATTGCCAAAAAATCAATAGAGCAAACAGAGGATCATCATTCAAGACACAGTCAAGCCACCAGCAATAGTAAGCCCCCGAGAGAGAAGGCGTTTTGAGTTCTGTCCAAATTTCTGAGCTTACACTGCTGAATTATTGAGTATTGTATTAGCTATTATTTTTGCATGTTATATACAGATATTTTCGAAAATGGAGAGGTCACAGACATTTTCGTAAGATGCTGTTTTTGTGATGGCTGTGGAGGCTCTGTCGTAAGGGCGCTGATGCGTGTCCATTTCACAACATTTTCGTGTGTTGTTGAATTCGCGGCCCAACAAGCGATTTGCAAAATTTGTGAAAATGAAACCCTCACGGAAACAACAGCTTTCACAGTAGGAGCAGTTTGTAGAGTTAGGCTTTCTACCAGCTCATGAATGGCAATAATCACATCCACAGATCTCACTCATGACTATAGATGCTATTAGAAATATTAGAAAACTGTTTTTCCAGTGCCTTTGAAAAGACTAACGTCAGACAAAGTTAGAAAAACAAAAAATACAGACACTCAGAAATTAACCAAACAATGGCTGATTCTGTATCTCCGTAGATCATCTCTGACTTCCTGTATGTGCTGCCCCTGGACATTTTTTTTTTCTAGTTTTTTTTTTTTTTGGCGCTGTCAGAATTGTTGTTGTTTTTTCTCATTAAAGGTCATATGTCACTTTTGCATATATACCACAGAATTTTATTATTATTTATCTATCATTACGATGTAACACTGAAACCAGGAACTGATGAGGTGATTGATCAAGAGACATGTAACTTGATATCCTCATATATATCAGATTGTCTGGAGGAAAACAAATAAAAGAGGCTTCTTGGGTTTCTCCTGTCTTTATGTAGCTTATAGATATTCAGTTTAGTGAGTAAAAACTGCAAAAAACCACCAAAAATCAACATATAGTATGCAGCAGTGCGCGAATGAAATATTCAAATCCCCTATAAAGCAAAAACAGAAAATTTATACCGGTCTGTGTTTTGACAGGTACAATGAATAATTACTTGAATTATGCAGGTTAACTTGTTTTTTAAAAGATAAAACAAAACCAGAAACTAAACAGTGTGTTTTAGAAGTTTAAAAAGAAAATCTATAGGAGAATTTCACAGCTGTGTTGAAACGTGAGACATTTATCATCGTGATTGCCATTATTTCTCTCCCTTGATTCATCTTTTAGTATTTGTTTTCTTTGGTTCATGTGTCTTTCTGCCTCTTCATGAAGAGTCTTCAGTTGACCTTTCAGTGTTCAGTCAAGCATGGTTCCTTTGGATGCATGCTCTCCTTTGCCTGCTCCCATTACTTATAATCCTCTGCACACCACAACCCTCACTGCATGGGACCTGTTACATTTTGCATGTTCCATCTCCGGACAGTGTCAGAAGGTTGTTAATGTTCAGTACTAGAATTTGATTATCTGTATGATTATCATTACCATTATCATTCCGACCATGATGATGATCGTGATAATTTTTGTGATTCTTCTTCTTCTTATTGTTATTATTATTATTATCATTAGTAGTAGTAGTAGTGGTATTATTAGTATTATTATTATTATTACTATTATTATTATATTATTATTATTATTATTATTATTATTATCATCATCATCATCATCTTTATCATTATTGTTGTTTTCATAATTTTCAGTATAATTGTGTCTGAAAGTTCAAGATCAGCGCAAATTAAATGGAAGTGCCAAATCTCCCTGATTCTCCAGGATGAGGCTCCTTGGAAACAAGAATATTTCTTCTTGTCTTGCCTAGAGAATACTATTCTCTCCCTGATTTCAAAATCATTGTGCCAATCAAGATGCATGTGGGACACAAACATCTCTCTTATTGCTCTTTGGAACCTTTTGGAATTTGATACAAGGGTCAACATTGGCAGCCCTAGAACGGCATGACATATAACCTTCTTGCGTGAAACTAATGAACAGACAAATGTTCAAAGTACACATGGCCTGAGATGAGCAAGTTAGCTTGTTCAGTTCATGTGACTGAATTTGTTCTATTTCATTGATGAATGTACATTGTATGGAAGCTAGATTTTTTTTTTTCTCTCATTTTGTTTACATAAATGCTGATACATAGATTTCTGGTTGTCTGAATTATCCTCACTTTATACAATCTGTCATTCTTCCATAATGATCAGACTCAGAATTTGTGATGCAATACATTCTACCTAAACCATCAAAGAAAGAGACAAGAGCCAGATCTTGTTTGATGTTGCAAGTTTTTATCAAAACAGGACTTAATTCCTTGCAGAGATGCCCTGGTATTTATCTTGTGTTTGTGTCATGCGTATTATCTATAGAAATAAGGATGAACTTCAACCATCCATAAATCCCATTCAGATATAATTTTGTCTGCATCCTGTTCACAGTAGAGAAAGATGGAAAGAACCTCTTTGTTTTTTGTTTTTTTGGTTTGTCTCAATTTTTTCCTTTTCCTCCTCTTCTTGCATCCCCATAATTCTTTCAATTCATCATCATCATCATCACCATCATCATCGTCATCATCACATATAGAGCTGTGTTCTTCTTCCTTCTTCTCCCCCAATAATCCTGCCCATGATACGTCTTTCACTCAATTCTTTTCTCTCTTTTTTTTTTCTTACTTATAATTCATTTCCTCCTTTGTCACGTTTTCTCTGACTTCGTGATTTAAATGCTTTGACTTTTTCCTATAGATAGAGCTATAAAGTCACTTCCAGACTTAATGCTATGTACATTGTACTTCTACTGTTCCTTCTGCTACCACTACTGCTACAATACATAGACTTCTACAACTTTACTACTGCACTGTGTACTTCTACTTCTACTATTTAAACTGCTAAATAATGCTGCTGCTGCTGCACATTCTGTCGTAATCTCTTTAACATTGTGTTTTCTCTGGTCAAAAAACAACAAATGTAAAACTTCTGCTACACACAAACTTTTGAGTATGTGCTCAAAAATAACTTTAGATTGAATATGTATAAATTTGTCAAATGTCAACATACAACTGTAGGCCTACATGCAGTATTCAGAAAATTATGATCTACCATCAAGTTTGAATACATTGTAGTGCCAGAGTGTATATTTAAATCAGCCTGTTCTGCAATGAAAGCATTATGAGACATCAAAGAGAGCATGAAAGGTTCTGAAACAGTCTGACGCTAATTTGATGCCTGGAATTTGTATTAGATTACATGCACAATGGGTAATGATGTCATTTTGTTTGATTACAAACTGGCAATATCTTGCTATGTGATACTGTTTATTAATAGTTTTGCCAGAGTAATTAGAACAAGGGGTATTCAATGTTGGGTGTGGTAATAGTTCAACAGTTCAGAAGAACAAGGGCATATGTACAACTTGTAGATACAGTGGACTTTGTACTGCATTATTGCCCATTTTTGCGCTTCATTGGACAGGCTATCATCTGTAACCTGATTAGTCAACGGAGGAAGGAAATAACATAGGTACGCACTCACGTGGAACATTCCTGAGGGATTACACATTTAACGTGGGCAGTTTGATGAGTCTTTTACAATGTAAATATTTTTGCCTAAAGTGACGTATGCCCAAATTGTGACAGACAATTTCAATTATAGCAACCAACCAATGCAAACAAATATAGATCCTTCTTTTGATTTGTAATACCGGCAAGAATTACATGCACACATGTAATAAAAGTGATAGGAAATTTATTGATTTTCTCTTCCTCCTCCTCTACCTTTTCAATTTTTTTTGCTTCTTCACTTTCTGTTTTCATCCTTTTCAATGTCGTAGTATTGCCAATATTGATAGCATTGTTGCTGTCACTTTCATCATAAAATGAGTACTTAAAGATAAAAGACAGGATTCATAAGACTTTAAATAGCACTATTTTAAACCCTGGTCTATTTCACACTCCTCCTGATTGGCTAGATGTTGGTTAGCACTATGTGCTCAGGCAATTTAGACTATAAGAAGTTATGTTTTCTTGACTTATAAAAAAGGAATTGTGAGTGAGCATAGTAGGTCTCACGTAGTAATTTTGATATGGAAACCACTTTGCATTATTCAAAGGATATGCTGTGATTTCATCACAAAATCAACTGCCTGTAAAGACTTTAATTGAGTTGTTGAAATCTTTTCAGTGGAACCTCATGGATATACAAAGCACAAAGCCAATTAATGTTAATGTCTTCTAAAGTAGAATCAAATGCGTAAGAATTTCTCTACAGCTTTTAGAGTCCGTCAAGTATAGTGCATTTATTTATTTTTGTGGTGTAGGCTCTTTTTGTCCAACTACTGTGATTTGCATATAAATGGTCAACTTTGGCCTCCCATGGATGAATTTTGTTGTATGATTCATACATGCAGTTTTAGTAGCCGATTATGAAGTGTTTGTGAGCTCACTTTAATAACATTTTTGTAATTGCATGGTCCTTTACCCTCGCATATTTTTGTTTCCCCCCCATGACTCAGTTTGGAGTTTGAAAATACTTGCAGAATATGCAAACAAGTCTAGGTGAATGTAAAGTAGGTCTGCTTGCATGTTGTGCAGAAACAATATTATTGCAGGCTGTATTATGACGTGATGAAAGCCGTAGTGCTTGCAGTGTGTACAGAGATGACCTGAATGTACATCGTAAAGGTAATTGTAAAAACAGATTTTATCCACTTGCCTGAATGGATAAATTTGAATTTCTTTCAGTGACATTTGCTAACACAGTGCCGTTCACACTTGATAGTGGGATGTCATTCGTGATCCATATACCAAGATTTCTTTTTATTTATTTTTATTTTTTTTTTGCATTCAGATGAAAGAGAAACATCCCCCCTACTTGCCAATAGCGATGATTTATCTGCCGAACTTTGCATGTCTGAAAGCTGCCAAAATGATGACCTTTGACCTTGTGGTCATTCACTGTTGTGATGTGTGTTGTGAATGATGGGATAGAAAACTCTGAAAGATTGTATGCTTCATAGCTTTCAGACTCTCACTAACAACCAAATCATTGCAGTATTTCTCAAATCACAGTAATTTGGATATTAATCGGCTTTGGATCGTGACGCAAATCTCAAGATTCAAATCCCGCTAATTCGCATCAGTGTGAATGTCTCTATTCTAACTGCCCTACGATGAGTTGTGGTTGTGCTGGGCAAGCGGGCAAGTGGGTTCCTAGCACCCTGCATCGATCAGCATGTACCGCAAAAAACAAATGAGTCGGATGGCTGCATCCACAGTGTACAGTCAAAGTTTGTGGATTGTTTGTGTTTTGTAGACTCTTACAGCCAGCCGCTTAAATTGAGCTCTGAAAGTCAAATGGGCTGCCTGTCTGCATGGTTCAATACGTGCCGTATTGTTTGTTTGCTGTGTAGAAGACTATTAAGCAATCTGTCTCATGACTATTATCAAAGTACATTGTATGATATCAATTTCTGCAATCTGGTCATGACAGAATCAATCTCATGATCAGCCATCATTGATTCCTGTAAACATAATCTATGTGTGCATATACATGTAACTATGTCAAGTTGATCTTTATGTTTTTGTTTTGTAAACTGAAACTATAAAAAGATTTCAAGAAAGCAGAGAAACAAGGGTTGCCATGTTTTGGTCTGATATTGTAGAGATATGATTGGTAGGCCAGTTATAGTTCTTATTTGGGTTTGCAGAAATCAACACTAAAATTCTCAAAAATTCTTTCATTTTGCTCTTCGTTACCAGCGAATTTGGTATAAAAAAAATAATGCAGAGCTCTATAATGAACATTTCACTTTGGTTTGCTCTTCTCTTTTATTTTTGTGGCAAAAAAAAACCCATCAGTTTAGGATCAAAGTTGTTTCACATATTAGATTGCGCTGTATACATGAGGGGTAAAAAAAAAAAGAAGTAATCATGCAGTCTCTGAAATCTTGCTGATATCATTGATACCTCTAAGTAATGCAGTGAGTTTTCTTGCATTTTGGATGTTGTGGGTATCTATCATGTATTATACATATATGTGACCGTGCACCTCAAAACGAACATAAAGTCGCACACACTGATTTTGTGTGAGGACTGAAAATAAGTGAAATGGGTCAACCTAGCCGAACTTGACTTTTTCATATTTTCTGAAAGAGCGGGTCTTCTTTTACATTATGCTAAAATTTGGTATCATAAAATGGGCAGGAAAGTGTGTTTTTTTAGCTTTTTATCTCGAACATTTTTGGTAGAATAGTGTGATTAGGTGTGTCTTTAGAATCCCTTTTTCATTTCTGAAAAACCTTGCCATACTCTTCACTTTCAACTAAACTTTTGAAAGGATGGTGCTACTGCTTTGAAAGTTGGCATTAATTATGGACAGATTGTGTTAATGAGGCATGCTTAATTTCAGTTTAATCTAATAATCCCTTCAATGTTGTTACTCTGGTGGTTTACTTCCTGTTTTTTGTCCCATTCATCGCACAGCCAGCACGGTTGGTAAAGATTAAGCGCTTGAATAGACACTGTACTTCAGAGCCTCTTTTCTCAGTTCACACTTTTCCTGAGTTTGTGCTTTCTTTCCAATATTTAGATAGGTTAGGAGAGTCCATTTGATTTGAATTATACATCACTTTAAAGCTTAAAGTCTGCTCTTTCAGAATATGGTCTTAACTAAAAATTCATGTCTGGCGACATTTTGTTTGTTTTGAGGTGCAGGGTCACATATGTATTTGTGTTTTATTCCCCGACCTTCCAAAATGTCTCAAGGCTGGTGCATTTAATCCTTTGTAATTTGTGATTTCTCTCCCACACACATACAGGATTCTGGGGTGAATGGAAATAACTTTGGCCTCTCGGGACCCAACAGGCAGTACAAACAGCGGAACTCTGAGTCTGCTGCTCGATCGGGCACCGTCAAGAAAAATTTTGCCAGGTAAAGGATGTTTGTTTTGTTATGTTTTGTTATGTTTTGTTTTGTTTTGTTTTGTTTTGTTTTGTTTTGTTTTGTTTTGTTTTGTTTTGTTTTGTTTTGATTGGGGAAAGAGCAGGTTATGGAGGGTGTAACTTTTTTTTTTTTTTTTTTTTTCCCTCACTGGGATATTTATTATTCTCTTTCATCTATACACATATTACAACATATTTCAAATAACATCATGCTTTTTTTTTCGAATTCAATACAATATACATCAAGAAAAAAGGTGTCTAAAATGACACCATTTTTTCTGAAACACTTGCAACTTATGATTATTTCTTGCGATAAATTTCTCTCTATCATAATATTCCCTTATACTATATTTACATAAATCAAAACGAGGTATTATTTTTCTTATTTTACAAACATAAATTTCATATCTCACAAGCATGGTAATACAATTCAATGCCGAATGTAACTTTGCCGGGTGTAACTTTGCCAAGCTCAAAGAAAGCAAGGTTAGAATGGTGGGGCACAGTTATTTATGAAGGGGTACAATTTTACTGATTATTAAATGAAAAGGAATGGGATTGTACATCTGTATGATACAGGGTTCTTTTTGTGTGTATGTGTGTGTTTTTTTTTACCTGTGTGTTTGTTTGTGTGTTGGTTTTTTGTTTGTTGGGGAGGGGGGACTTCTTGTATTCAGATAGCAAACTGGGTGAAGATACAGGGGAAGGGTTGATTGTGGGTGAATTTGATAGGGGTTTTAATGGAGGGGAAACATTTGTACAGAAAACAAAGGGAACAACATTGATACGCTCCAACCTCAAAATACATGTATTCATTGGTATTTAAATGTGTCCTCATTGGGAAAAACAACAACAACAACAGAAAATATGTTGTATAGTGAATATCAATATATTTATAAGTGTACAAAGAAGGAAGAAATAAGATTACAAAAATAATACAAACATACATAATTATGTAGTTGTCTTTCTTTTCATTTGAGATGCTATTATTTTCTACCACATTCAGTATACTTAAAACAACAACAAACTTAGGTGTTTTCCCAAACTTAACCAGGGCAATTGATTGCATTGGCCTTTGTAATGCTTTGGGCAGATGACCCAGGGGCCTTCTTGAAAATTTGCAGACTTATACAGGTCATGACTGGTATTCCATTCATTCTCTTGATATTTGATTGTGCTGATGAGCCAGTCCCTTTTTAAACAAGTGATAAACTGCATACATTGTACGTGACTCAATGAACATCATTTACCTCTGTAAATTAATAGGTCTGCGTGTTTTACATGTTCGTTGTACTCAAGCACCATAAACGACTCCATATCACTTTGGCAACAGACACACCCCCTACATTTATTGACGTGAGGAGGAAATGGGTAATCTACTATTAAAATCATTTGTGGTTCGTTCTAGATATATTTCCAGGTATACAAGGTATGATGTGCATGTGTGAAAACACAAATTTTGACCCAGAAGTGCTGAAAAGCAGACTTCATATTAAAGGGTGTGTACATTTTGGTTGAGGTGAGGATTTAGCTTTTAACATTTTGCGAGATATTCAGAAACCACTCTATGAGATGTCAAAGAGCATGCAATTCTAAGGGGTATCAAAAGTTTATATGATGAAAATCGGTTTTGAAACGGCTGAGATATCCAAAAACAAGGTGAAACAAAGATATCCTAATAAAAGGCGTGGCCTGTCTCCTTTTACTATTATCACTTTTTTTTTTAATATCTCAGTCATTTGAAAACCAATTTTCATCAAATAAACTTGGAATCCTTCTTAAAGTTACATGCTCTTTCATATTTCATAAGATGTTTCTCATCATCTCACTTTAGAGGAATGTTCAAAACATGAATCCTACCTCAACCAATACTGTACCGTCCCTTTAAGGTTATAAAGTTACTTGCTTGATAACTATTGGTACGCAAAGACTATGTTGGTAGTATTAAAAGGCATGTGTTGGTAGTATTAAAAGGCATGTAGATGTCTGTCCAGCATTGCATACTTGACCCCCCCCCCCCCCCCCAAAAAAAAAAAAAAAAAAAAAAAAAAAAAAAAAAAAAAAAAATTCAGTATCATGGAGCCAAACCTACATGTACGCTAGTGACCACCTGTCTATTGCACTACCAGGATTGGTGATCAATCAGATTCAACCTATATCATTGCAATTAATCCCCAAGGACAATCTTTTCTAAATTTTATCATTCTTGTTCTAATGATACAGTCATTATGTCTTTGATGCTCAGTTATGAAAATAATGAAAATTATTATGTTTGCAAGAGTAACAAGCAGACAAACTTTTAATCTAAAATAAATTTTGCAAGGCTGTGAAACTCCAAGCTTGTAGTTTATGTTACAGGAAATAAAATGATATTTGATATTAGAAGCAAAATACAGTTTAGATTAAAAAGAAAATAATATAGCAAGGAAAACACAGGGGTCTGCCATTCACTCAGCACATTAATTTTTCTGGAATTTGCAAAGGTGCACCCTGTGCTATATTTGTCTATTCCAGGACAGTCTTTCCACCGCTGGTGTACAGTTACCTTATTATTATTTTTGGAGGGACGGGTTTCTCATTTCGCATTTCTATATAAGGACTGTTTTGGTCTTCTCCTTGTATTTCAATAAATATGCTTCCCTTCAAGAAAAAGAAGAGAGCAGAAGAGAGAGATGTGTTTATCTTATTACACTCCGCCGCTATCTGATGACTAATCTCCCAGTAATGATACTGCCAGATCAAAATTTGAAGACCAGATTACGCTTCTTGATTTCAAATCATCGCCAGCTTGAGTCACACCAGGCTCACAATTAGAATGGCTGTGAGCATTTTGCAATAATTTGGAGCTATTGAAAGGCGTGTAGTGCTCGTTAAAGATGCAACATTCAGGCTGAAATCAGCAGACAGTTTTTGGATAGTAATCTGGATTGGAAGGCATCTTCAATGTAAAATCTGAATGAGATCATTTTTCTTTTTCCTTTCATCTGAAACATCGTCATGAGATTCCTAGTAATCATGTCTGGACAGTGAAGCTAATGTCCTGAATTGTGAAGCCGATGTGAATCAGTACAGATTTACACTACTTGGACTTGTTCACACTCGCATGATGTTCGTGCTTCATCGATAATTGAACCAGTGCATATGTGTGAGAAGAATGTTCATGCGTGTCCTTGCTGTCTTGCACGAGCTGTCCTGGAGGATCATCAGTTATTGCCTTGAAGAGAGCAAGTCTTAGTTTACATCTTGCGTTTTTAATCGACGATGGATTCGCGGAAGAATTTCTCTTCATTTTGCTTCTGAGCTTGCACTGTAAATCTTAACCACTTCATGTAGGCACTCTGTCAGTAACACGTTTCCATAGCAACGACTCATGGAGATGGAGAATTGTTGACGGCCAAGCAATCGGGGGCATCACAACTTTTTTTTTTCGGTCATTTTGTCCGTCCCATGCATACATCGTAATGTCGGATATGCAGCCGATCCAGGGAAAGACACTGGGCGAGAGCTGCCGTAGCTTGCGGCAAGCGCTGCCGGCGGTCTGCAGGGAGCGCGTGGGTAGAACCCGTCTCGCTGTGCAGACGGTGATCCTTGGGTACGGTGCGAAAGTCTTCTTATCTGTGAGAAGAATGCTCATGTACATCCATGGCTCTCTGTTTCAAGTTTGAGGCATTAACCCGTTCCTTACGGGAACCTGGTATACCAGGTTCCCATGGGAGCAACTGATACATGGGAAGCTGGTATACCAGGGTTCCAAAATGAAGACAAGAGTGCCTGCTTTAGTGGCCTAAATTCATGTTTCCTTGTGTTAAAATGCCCAGAAAAGTGGGTTTGATAAAAAGATCAGAGTTTATTCTATCAGCATTTGTTCTCCTTCTTTTTGAAAAATGGGTATTTCACAGTATTATGTACCTTTTTCCTGATTTAGTTTTTCACTCGTTCTGCTGTAAACTCGTACGAACATGTACATAGCTATCAAGGCTGAGATCAGTTAGATATCTGGGTTCGCTGACCCCAGTCACCTCATTCAGGTACACCTGGTTTTGAGTAGAACAAAAGATTCTGTGAGCTCATCAGCGCACGCTCTATTCATACCTCGCACCTGATCGATATTTCCATTGTTCACTGGCACATGTAGTTGACCATGGAAAGGGTCATACAATGTACCGCTTGACTGCCTTCACACAGGTGGATTACCAACCTGTCTGCCTCTCTTGTTGACGGGCAAAAAGAATCTCGTTTGGGGGGCATTAAAGGCACTCAGAGAATTACGGAAGGGACAGGTTAAGTTGACCAGAATTCATGTTTTGTGTTGCGTAAATTTGTGCTGTGTGTGAGTTGTGATTCTCAGAAACAAATGCTGCAAAAGTGAATATTTTCGCTTGACTAATTTTTTCGTGCTCGGCTGTTAAAGAAGAGTTTCGCATGTTTTTAATGCCTCGGAATCAAGACACCAACTACTGGAACATATGGCAAGCAAAAATATCCGCGTGCTTTTATTTTCCTGCTAGTTTCTGGTTGCGCGAAATGTGCGAAAATTTCAACACCGCGAAAATTTCCGCTTTCACAGTAATTGTATCATATCCCCAATTAAAGCCTTTTTTTGAGAAATAAATGTATACCTGTGTGTGTGTGTGTGTGTGTGTGTGTGTGTATGTGTGTGTGTTTGTAGGTGCGTGGAAATACACATCTTATTCTATTAAAAAAAAGTAATTACTAGCTGCCGAACTTTAATGAATATTAATTTTATATAGTCATTGCCCTTGTGTGAGGGTAAAGCCAAATAGAAGATAAATGAAGAGAACTGCAAACATTGTGTATCACTTACTTGAAACATAATGTCAGAGGAAATGATTGACATAAAAAGAAATTACTTCATGTACACATACAGTGTAAATGATGTATTAAACATGAGTAGCCTACAGCATATTGTGTCAGCTTCCATGAGAATACAACGTAAATTGTTCATAACATTCAGTAGTGGTTATATTTTATTTCATTTCATTTCATTTTATTGTCTTTGTTTTAATGTAATTGAGTCAAAAGCTGCCTGAGCTGTTTTATACTCCACGGGCTTGCTGTTATTGGATATAGCAGTTTTCAGCAGCTGCTCTTTGTGTGTGTATGTGTGTGTGTGCATTTTGTTTCATAACTGATAGACCATACAGAAACTTTTTCTAGTAATTTAATATGCCATTCATATACGAAACCGGAACATATTATAGTGTATGATGATCCAGTCATTCCCAGCGAGTGTTTTAACCACACCACAACTTTGCCTGCTTCCACATCCTTGCGGTTAGTTTGAATACAGACTTGTCTTGCTGTTGAGGTGGTACAAAATGTACTTAAAAGAGAGAGAGAGAGAGAGAAATGAATAGAATAATAGAGAGAAAAAAAAGGCTGTTTAGTAGTAAAAGAAAGAAATATGAAGTGGAGGACAAGAGGATGTGCTTGATTTGTCAAAAGTTCATGTTTAACCATGTCACAGGGAAAAATAAAAAATCTCTGCTTTTTCTTTCTCTTTCCCTCTCCCTTGCAGTCGTTTCTCGGTATTTGCAAAGACCGGTGGCGAGGCGTATCTCTTGGGATCTGGCCTGAAAAAGAATGTACCATCTGAGGGCGCCGTCAGAATAGTTGTGAGTTGAGGGCGCCCCGCCCAATCGTACACAAATACGGTTTTTCCGTCTGTACAGCAGTTCTCGGAAGAAAACTTATAGCATTCTGAGAATTTGGCTTCTGTCCCTTTCCGTACCTCTGTGGAATAGAGAAGAATTGCATTTGATTTTATTAAAAACAGGTGTTCTGAAGCATAATCCTTCTCATCCTCTTTCATTTTCACGGTTTAAAGGAGACGTCCGGATGATTTTCAGACTTTTTTATCTTTTAACTACTATAAGTCAGTTGTACTGAGCACAGAGCTTCAGAATTCATAGTGATTGGGATGAGGAATAATATGAGAATGTTTTCAAAATTTTCAACAAATTGCAATGAACAAGATTGATAACTTGGCAGCCTCACTGTAAAGAATGCACAAGTTGGGGCTCAAGGAAGCAGAACAAATTTAAAGAAAAAGGGATGCATAGATTCTACATATTTATTAGGTGAACTTGTTAAGCAAGCGGTACTGTAATGGAATTACTGTGCGACATTTCTGAAATATGTGAGGCTCTATGTCATCAACAATGTTCAGTGTAATTTGTTTAAAGTTTTCAGAGTATTAGTTTCTCTCCTCAAGGACCACAATGAAGTCCATGAATCTACACACAGAGCTGTTGATTTACACATGGGCTGTACTACATGAATTGAAATTATGAAAAATGTCTGGAATGCCCCTTTGAAATTCAAAGAATTGTAACTGATATGAATTGGTTTTCCAAGAATCCACTGTCTACCTTCCTCTTCCTCATAGTGGAATACAAAGCGTCATAATTAATATGAATATTAAACCCTTGTCAGGAAATCATGCATTTGGGCCGCTCCTGGCCTACGCTGAAATAGCCTGTGCCAAGCAGTAAAAATTGTGTTCAATAATTACAGCAGAGCCATGTAGGTCAGTTGTATAACAAAACATCTTGCCATATAACATTATGTGATAAAGCATAAGATATAAGGAGATATCAATATTTTGGTCAATAAACCATAACTGTAGACGGTTCAGTTTAAAAACAATTTTATTGTAAATATTGTTCACATTTTGTAAAATTAAAAATACTCTCATTTAAACATTGATTATGCTGATCAACATTTTTACATCTTCATTCGGTTGTTTCTATGCCGACCTCAAATTTTAGAACTGTTTTGAAGCACTAAAGCTGGGTTTTTGTTTCATGTGCAAATGGTAAATGATGCCTTTAACCCTAACTTACCTGGGCTATTTAGCAAGCTTGAATTCCTGGGGGGCATTATGGCCCCCTTTCAGATCTCAGCCGTTGATCATGCGATCGCCGCAAAATTTTGCATGAACATAAAGAAGGATGTAATTTACAAGACTATTAAATTAAATTTTCAAAAAAGTTGCATTTTCTATTCTAAATTAATTAATTATGCAAATATATGCAAAAAACCTCATTTCCGTCTGTAATTGGCTTATAAAAGCTTATGGAATGCTGATTTTTGGTGTAAATATTCCTAGTGACATTCCAAACATTTGTGCGTAAAAAAAAATTCAGTATAAAAATTGATTTCTTATGTTTTTTTACTGTTTTATAATTTTTTTATATATTTCCTTGTTTTTTCAAACTTTTGTTTTTGTTGTTTTTTTCAGCAGAATTTGTCATACACATCTTTAGAAGCATAGTTATACTAAAATAAATTTATTTCAGTCATTAAAATCAAGAATATTTATGAATCTTTATATGAATTAATTGAAAAAACACAATTTGTATTGACTTTTTACTCAAAATCACGTTTTTGAGCAATTTGGGGGTTGATGAAATTTTTTTGAAGGGGTGTGGCTTCGGAACGGTATGCCCGGGCGTGACAAATTTGGTCTCAAAAGTTGCGCGAGACTTGAAAGTAAAAAGTCAGCAAGTGGCGCGGTCAAAAAATTTTGCGCGGCGGAATGGTCGCGGAATTCGTCGAGGGCGGGGGGCCATTATGCCCCCCCAGGTAAGTTTAATAGGGTTAATGACTTCATTACCCCTCTGAATGATTTTCCAGGATACCGAGGAAGGACCCAAGTGGGAGGAGACAGAGAATACGTACACGTGTGAGATCAAGAACCCAAAGAAGGAGAGTAAGCTGAAAGGTATGAAGAGTTTCATCGCCTACCAGGTCACGCCGTCGGTGAGTGCTGCCCTCTTCTGTTCCGCTTGTGTGATCTTACATGTAAATACTGCAAAGCAAGATACTTCAGCGGCATGGAATTTTCACAAATTGGAGCCGACAGCCTTTTTCTCGGCATAAAGTTTCCGCAAATTGCCTCTGGCATTCAATCCTTATGGTTTTCATAGACAAGAGCTTAATGTGTGTATATTGATTTCGCGAATCTTGGCTCTCAAGAAATTCACAAACTTAAAAAGCACATGAACATTTCTGGTTTTACAGACTTAGCATTCATTGTCGATACTCTGTTTTGTTTATTTTTTTTTTCTGTTTTTAAAGCAGAGGCTCTCCCTTTCTGTGTAATCTGACGGATTCACATGCACCTCGTAAGCTGTATTTATGAATTGTACTGCATGCCCCCTCAAAATTACAATCATATCTGACTTTGTTCTAGACATCTGAAATGCTATTTCAGGGTAAGAAACTATAACTTGTTACCTTCATTGTGAAAAAAAAAGAAAATCAGTTTATTGCAGTGGTCACAGTAATATGTGGATCTATGTATAAAAGCGTAACATGGATCTGTTTCTTCCAAGTTTGGCACTCAGCAGCTTTTAAAATCGCAAAGGTTTTGCTCACATCTGACAAGGCAGTCAGGGAGGTGTTAGAGAAGGAGACCAAACAAGAACCTCTCCTTTGTACCCATGGTCCGTGCCACAGAGAAGTTAATGTGCTCTACCATAGAGCCACATGCCAACCGGGACATTCAGTTTATCATATTTTTCACTGCCCAGTGAATCTTTTTTTGCATGTTTCACCAAAATTTTATAGCATCTTTTTCTTTCACCGTTGCGTTTTTCAGAACACTGGCATTCGCGTCAGTCGGAGATACAAACATTTCGACTGGCTCTACGAGAGGTTAGCAGAAAAATTCACATTAATCATCGTTCCTCCACTTCCAGACAAGCAGGTCACAGGTAAGTCACAAACTACAGATTTTAGCTTTTTACGTGTAGCTTAGCTGAGCCAAAGACTCAAGCATGATTATCTGCTATTTCAGGTTTATTTTCACCATTATGTTGTTTTGTTTTAATATGTTTTGTAGGGTTAGGTTATGTTTATAGGTTAGGTTAGGTTAGGTTTGATAGGTTAGGTTAGGTTAGGTTAGGTTAGGTTAGGTTAGGTTAGGTTAGGTTAGGTTAGGTAAGGTTAGGTTAGGTTAGGTAAGGTTAGGTTAGGTTAGGTAAGGTTAGGTTAGGTTACATCATGAAGGATAGGCGAGGTTATGCTATGTTATGTTTTGTTTGGTTTCTGTGTCTGTGTATGAAAGTACCCACGTGGCATCGTTTGATTGATTGATTAACCCTGTAGCAGCTGAAGATTCTATGTACATAATGGCCTATATTGTTCCGTAGAAGGTACAGCAATATTACTCTCATTTTGACAACTTTCTAAATTATGCAAAATAGCTCACAACATGTTTGATATAATTTATTATACTTATGTTTATTTGAAAGCCTATTAAGACTCTACCCAGAGACTTGTGTTTCACAGAAGTAATTCTTACATACTTTTGTTGACCTTTGACCTCTTTCAAATTACGTAATAATACAATATTCTATGATGAAAACGATGAAAAGGTAAAGCATAAAACTTTTTTAAAAAAAACAGACGGCAGTTTCAGACGTTTTAGGGAGTAATGAGATGGGTGGTTTTGTGTGTTTCAGTGACTAATGGGTTAAAGTTGTACTCATACAACACCTCCTTCTCCCCCCACCCTAACCCCTTCCAGGTCGGTATGAGGAGGCTTTCATTGAAAAGAGGATGGATCAGCTCCAGAGATGGATGAACCGGATGACGGCGCATCCCGTCATCGGCCCTAGCGACGTCATGATGCACTTCATCACGTGTACGGACGAGAAGGTGCGTGTCCAAAAATATTTTATCAACTTCAATCTGTCTATCATCCCATCTTTCTGTCTTGAGTCTTCTCTCAATCTTTCTTGCTGAGAAATGTCCCGTTTTTAAGAAAACAGCCTCTACTGTTCCATTTTGCACGCATTCCAGATTTTATCCCTCAATGCGTGTACGAGGAGTTGTGCACTGTAAATAGTGATAGAGCATTTTGACCTTTCCTTAAACTCCTTGTTGTTCTCTTCATTCTATTTCCACTCCACTCTCTCTCTCTCTGTTGATGTATTGAATATATCTGCCTAATATCAATCTATGACAATCCGTTCTTTTTTTTTTTCTCTCTCTCTCTGTTTTTCTCTTCCTTCTCAGAAATTTATTGTCATTTCCCTCTGTTCTTGGAGCATCTTTGTTGCATGTTGCCTGTATGTCAAGATTTATTCATGAGGAAGAGATGTGCACTGGATAAGTGGAAACTTAACATCTTTTCTGAGATTTACTACTTTCTCCTTCTTTCCTTCTCTGTATCTATATAACTATCTAATTATTCATCTGGTTCTTTGTAGATCTGTAATGAAGGCAGCATCCATTTTTCTGTGTTACCTGTTTTCAGACTCCATGTATTTTGAAATTCCATGAGTATGTAGGTAGTACACCTATTCTCCCCTTCCAACTTCTAATGTTTTTTACACAAACATGAGATAGAGGATTGCATTGCTGTAATACAAAAATGTAATTCATGGTCTTGATACCTATGTGGCTTGATGTGATAAATCAATCTTACATATTACATTCTTTGATTTCTACTTTTTGCTGATCCCCCATGTCTTTTTCTCTTTTCCTTTATATAGCTGTGGAAGCAAGGGAAGAGAAAAGCAGAGAAAGATGATCTGATGGGAGCAGCGTTCTACCAGAATATACAGACACCCAACTCCAACCTGGATATAGGGACAATGTAAGCCTGAGTTTTGCTGCTTTGTAGGGGATACTCTGGGAAAGAGGGGGAAAGATGGGGGGGGGGGCAGATAGACAGGCAGACGGACAGAAAGACAGGGACAGACACAGAGACTCCAACTCTCCCACTTTCGATGGGAGGTCTCCCACCGAAAGCCCATTTTTGCAAAATCTCCTGTTCTCCCGCCCTGGCTCTTTGTCTCCCGCTTGATATGATTTCTTAATACCTAGTGTCATCGCATGGTGAAAAATAGCCTTAGATAGCACAAGAGAGCATCTAGAACCGTGGCTGCGAGGAACTTCGTGCTTTGCGCTCGTGATGTGCACTTCAGGCATATCAAGTTGGGAGCCCTCCCGTTCGCTAGAGGTTTCAGGTGGGAGAACTTCCAGGTCAGAAGGTGCTTTGGGTTGGAGTCTCTGCAGTCAGACAGATGGAGACAGGAGAGAGAGAGAGGGCGGATATACTCGGGACTCGTCCGCAATGGGTTTATCAATAGGGTTTTATGGGGGAAAATGGAGTGAGGAAAGTAAGGAAGTAAATTCTTGTGGAATATTTGTTTAGGAGCAAAGGACTTGAATATTTCTTTAGCTATTATTACTTACAATGCTGTGCATGCGGTGCATTGAGCTATTAATGCTATTAAATTGAATTCAGTTGCATCTTGATGTAATAGTGGCGGCTCACATTTTGTGATTCTTCTTTTGTTTTGCCACTGTGGGATTACTCAGAGAAAGGCAACACGACACGTTCACACGATTCACCAAAAGTCTGGACCAGAGCATGGCACAGATCCAACAAGTCATCCACGACTACAGCAAGAAGCACCTGGGACGTAAGTTGTCACACATTTTTTTTTTCTTCAGTTACCATTGTTTGATTTCATTCAGTGCAAATGTTTGCATAAATTATATTGAGTTGAGTATTCACTTGAGTGTGTACAAAACAGGCAAATGAAAATTGGAGTACAATTATCAGTCATTTGAAAACAAATTCACATACCTCATGATTCAGAGATCGTTTCTAAGGAATGAAATCTGTGATCACAGTTATAGTCTCTTCTTCCCTGTGGAACCCCTCCCGCTATCCTCTACCACCACGTGTACCTACACACACATGCATACACACTCACACTCACACATGTGCTGTTTTTTTCACGATCTTTATCATCAATGATATAACATAGCATTCGTCCTGAATGTAAGCAACACATTGATAAAATCATTGAAACAAAGCATATACAACATGAATATCATTGAACAAAAGGTTGCCATCATGAAAAACAAGAAAAAGAGACACAAATTCTCTCCTTACCTCAAAAATGAATATCATACTTTAGACATACTGCATACTGCACCTGATATACAGCTGATAAGAACATGTGAAAATACTAGTAAATGCTGATCCTGACATGCTTGCAATGTTCATGTGTACAGATGCACTGTAATACTACACTCCATGCTCGTGAATGAAGCCACTTGCGTAATGTCACGAAGTCTGGAATTGCGAAAAAATTTGACTAGCTGAGTGTATGGCGTTTACAGTAAACACTCTTCATTCTTACGTAGTCTACACGGACACTCCCATTTTCTACTTTTATGGCCATAGTAAAGGACAGAAGAAACAGGGTTGCTACAGTGTGTATGTCTGATATAATGCAAATGATTTTTGACAGTTTTAATATCAGTCTGCCTCAAATGGTAATCTCACGCTCACTTTCTCTTGTGTATCTATCAGCATTCAAGAGAGAGTACCAGAAGATTGGACACTCCTTTGAAGAGCTCGCTACGACCTTTGAACTCGACAACAGACCAAGTGAGTGCTTCCCCGTCCCCCCCTCCCCACTTATCCCCCCTTCCCTGTTGTCATGGTGACTGCATCCACTCCCCAGAGTAGCAAAACGTGACAGATGGTTCCGTTATGTTGCCCGATGCTTTGGGCTTGTGATGCGTGCGTGCTATCTACATGCGGCCTTGTTTCCTCTCACAAGTGAACCACGGGGGTGCCCTTCTCAACCCACCTTTACCCCTTCCCACTTCAGAGTTGCACCCTGTTGCATCCTAGTGCATGGTATCAATGATGTGTGTGTTGATCCTTCTATTTCACCTTCCAACATCACTGAAAAATTATGGACCTTGTGACAGTGATTTTTACATAGTGTTATTTCCCCCAGTCTGTGTGATTATGTGCACTTGATCTGTGGTATCTGTTGTAAGGAGTGAATTCTACGACAAAATAACCTTATTGGATGAGTTATTGAAATCAATGTATGGACAACTCTGTGAAAAAAACAGATATACATACATATATAAAGAAAAATCCGATGGCAAATTTTTGCCATCCTGTTTAACAGCTTGAGATGCTTTTTTTTTCTTTTTCTTTTTTGCACCAGTAATATTCATGCTACACTTGGAAACTTTACCTTCTTTTGTTACACGATACCCTGGAATGATGTTATACATTTCAAAGGGTGTCCATTTCCTCTGCAAAACCTGACACGCTTTCAGTTTATTTATTGTTTTTACTTTACAAACAGTCATATAGATTTTAGAGCTGGAAACCAAAATAAAGAGAGGAAATCAGTTTTTAGTTCTAAGGTTCAGATGAAATTGCACCCAGCCTGTAAATTTAGCCTTTGTGCAAGTCCACAATCAATATCGTATTCTGCTCTGAAACAAACAGTAAGTTATAAATATATGCAGTTAATGAGAAATTGGAGCAGGGACCAGCGAGAGATTCAATACATGGGACCCTGTGCTTTCAGGCTATTGAAAAGCTATAATTAGCACTCTCATGTTTCTGGAACCCTCTCTCTAGTTTGTCATCAAGCAGTTTTAATTACCCCAGCCTCTCTCAACATCTTTAGCATGACCAATAAAAAGACCAATAATTTTGTTTTATGAAATTACAAGAGCACTTTAGGGAGTCATGTCCCCGCAAATTTGCCAACATTCATCGGCCAGTGAAGATGGGATCAGCCTTTGACTTCACACCCTCACTTTTTCTTCAGAAGTTCTGGATTATTTCTGCCATAGCCATCCTGTTAACAGATTATTGCACCCGCTGGATTTGTTATCACTCATGACCTTTGATAAAGATCAACCCATTTGTATCGACTACTTTTTGTAACCCCCCCCCCCCCCCCCCCCAAAAAAAAAAAAAAAAAAAAGTTGCGGCCACCTTCCTGGTTACTAGCTATGTGACAATTAATAGAAAGTATTACAAGAGTTCATTGATGTTGCGAACCTGTGACTGAAATAGCTCACTTTCTCATGTGAATGGTGTGTGAGTCACTTCCTAACAACTGATCATGTGACCTGGCAGTCCACCAATGTTTCCCTCAAGTTGTTTATTTTTTACGTATGTTTGTTTTGGTTTTCTTTTGGTTTATTGCCACTTGGTCTAGGATCAGATGGTCTACTTCCCAGTTCATCTAACACTAATACGTCTGAACTCATTTGGTCAACTATCAATTTCGCCTAATGTACATTTGGTATACTTCTCACTTGGTCTAATGCCTAGCTTGCATGGCTAATTATCGTTTTTTCTAATGGTCAGATGGTCTAATTACAATTTTGTCTCCTTGGACTTTTTCCCATTTTGTTTATTAAACTCTGGGTATTAGACAAAATGGGCATAGCCCATCTGAAAGTAGGTGTAGACCAACTGGTAATGAGGCTAACTGGCACTTGGACTTAATGGTCATTAGACCTGGTTGTAGACGAAAAGGAATTAGACCATTTGGGTTGAGACTATTGAAATGGCTATTATTAAACGAAGTGGAAGTAGACCAAGTGATGGGTCACCTTTCTTTTTATCTCATACATGTAATGCTGATTGCTGACAAAATAGAGAGCATGAATATGCCCGTTTCTGTGATCATGTGATGTAGCTTGTGACTTAGATTTAGTACAGCATGTGACTTGAGCATAGCATGATATTGAAGTTGGTTAAAGAGATAGTAGAGTATTGGTGGAGATGAGAATTGGGCTTTTAACTTTTTATGAGATACCAAGAAAACACTTTTGATGTAGTACAGAACATACCATTTTAAGAGGAATTCAAAGTTTATTTGATGAAAATCGGGTTTGAAATTACTGAAACATCCAAAAACAAAGTAAAACAAAGCGATCGTAATAAAGTGTGGGTCCCACACTTTATTAGAATCGCTCTTTTTTGGATATCTCAGCCATTTCACAACCAATTTTCATCAAATAAACGTTGAATTCCTCATAGAATTACATGTTCTTTCATATTTCATAAGAGGTTTCTCATTATCTCACCAAAAAATGTTAGAAACCTGAAATTAGGTCTCAACCAAAACTATACGATCCCTAATGAAACTCCTGTAACAGTAATACATGTACAGTCGTATTTGCTCAATGTGGAATGCAACTTTTGATATGATGTTTATCAATTAAGCATGACTGTTATGATTGTAGGCAAAAAACAAGTCTTTGTTTACTTTCAAAACTTGACCATCTGTAATTTTTCTCTTTGAAATGGTTATGATAATGAGATATTTTGCTTTTAATAAGAAAGCATACAGGCATATCATGAATTGGGATTTTGTTGGTATGCGACTATGATGCTTTATGATATTATATTTTCTGATAGAGATGGAGCAAGACTTTCTGACTTTTAAAATAATGATTCAATTGTTATGCAAATCACCATAATATTGATTAGGCTTGAGGTGTGGTCGGAAGCTCACATTGCACCTGACTTTAACCCTAATCAGGCTGGGGGGGGGGGGGGGGGGAATCCGCCCCCCCTCGACATTTCGCGCAATATCTGCGCAGCACGATAAACTCCCGCCGCGATGTTTCATGGCTTTTTTCTTTCAAGTATCGCGCAACTTTTGAGACCAAAATTGTTGCGCCCGCGCGTTAGAAAAAAATTTGTCAACCCCAAAATTGCTCCAAAACGTGATTTTGTGTACAAATCCAATGCAAATTGTGTTTTTTCAATTAATTCACATGTATAAAAATTCATATCTTGACTTAGAATGGACGAAATTAATTTATTTGAGCATAATAAAGCTTCGAAAAATGTCTGTGACAAATTTTGGCCAAAAAACAAACAAAAACAAAAGGTCGAAAAACAACGAAATACATAAGAAATTCAAAAAACAATCAAATACATAAGAAATTAATTTCAATACAGATTTTTTTTTATCCTGTGTCACAGGAGAATGATACAAGAAACATTTTAAAAAAGAAATTAGCTTGATTAGAGCATTAATAAGTGATTTAGAGCCCCAAACTGATTTTATGCATAAATTACAATAATTAATTAATATAAAATGTAAGAAAAATTTTTCGGAGAAAGCAACCATACATTTTGATAGTATACGTCGCGGGCATCGCGTGTGCCGATTTTCGGCGCGATCACGCGTTCCATAGACGAGATCTGAAGGGGGGCGGAATCATAACCACCAGCCTGATTAGGGTTAAGAACAACAACTAATGGATGTAAACTGACCTTCAAGTGTAGACATCAAATTGTGTATAAAGGAAGGACATGTGAATTATGAAATGACTTCTTATTTTTTGTTTCTGTGTGCAGCAAATGTGATAGAATGTTTGTCACAAAACAAAAAAAAAAATCATCACTGTGTGTGCCTCCATTTTCATATTGTTGTGGTATGCAAAATATCTGAGCTCACATCCGTATCAAATGTTTTGAGAAAATATTTTTGAATATGTGGGACTAAGTAGGGAAGGAAAGCAGGGGAGAAGAAAACAAAAATATGACAGATAGAAAGATATGCCTGGTATGTACAAATTTTAAACAGTTTAACACTGCAATGTTATGAGTTCACTTTTGTTTGGAATGATTATTTTTTGTTATATTTTTTTTCTTCTTTTGCTCATGTGAGAGTTGTCTTTGCTTGATGATGTAAAAATATATATGCATGAGTTTATTCTATTTCTGTTTCCACACCCTTCCTTTGAACGATGACTTTGATCTCTAGATCCACAGGGTAACGATGAGCCTCCGAAAGGTAGAGAGAAAATGTCCATTTATCTTTTATTTGATATAATTTATCTCATTTATATCATTTCTCACTTATTATACTAACAGAACACTGAAGTGCCTCCTGAGCACATCATATTCCTGACGTTTCTTTTCTTTTCGAGCCTTCTCTTAAACTGGGTGACGTGAATTATTCTTCTTTCAGAGCCTGTCTTAACCCGTTGAGCAACTTTTGTTTATAATACACAATTCCCATAAGCACCTGCCCGAGTATACTCGGGAGCAGTCTCCAATGGGTTAAGTGTCTGTGTGGGTTCATTTTCTACAGTACGTCACTTCCTGCAATCAATTTTTTTTTTTTTTTTTCATTCTGTGAGTAATCTTCGCTTTTACTAGTTTCCTTGTCGTTCTCATTCTCACATTTCATTCCGTGCTGTATACTGTTTCAGCCTTTGGTGCACTACTACAGCTGCCATGTATAGTCCGTATAAACGGTACAGGCCAAATACACACACATGCACATACACCCTCACAAGTGGCATCTTTATATGAGATCATTCCTCATTAAGCCCATTAATAGTTCCATGGATCAATTTCACAGTACACCCATTCTCTTTTTCCTCTTTTGTTTTTCTCTTCTCTTCTTTTTTTTTTTTTTTTTTTTTTTGCACAGCAAGATTATTAGTATTTTCTGTGAGAATAATCATAGGTATTAAACAATAAGACAAGAAAGTGGTTGTTGACAAGCATCAGACTAGGTATTTGTAGTGTAACAGTTCTTTTTACAGTTTTGGCAGATTCTCCATTTCTTGTCTTATATTGTATATTGGTCCTTGTCATTCAACATACAGTATGTTGCCCATTTGGCTTGTGAAAATATGGGTGAAAACCCTGGAAAGCTTTGAAAACACTTTAAAGGGGATGGCTAGTAACTGATCAGTGGGAATACTGGAGGATGATTGTTCCAATCCTTGTGGGATTCATTTAAGAGTACATTATACATCTATTGTTGTGTGAAAATTATTTGCTTCAGAATGGTCTCATATTCAAGTAATGTGCAGTTTAATGTTTCCAGGTTAGCGTGCCTGGTCAGTGACAGGGCATTAATCTGCACATTACTTGAATATGAGACCGTTCTGAAGCAAATAATTTTCACACAACAGTTATATATAATGTACTCTTCCATGAATCCCACAAGGATTGGAACAATCATCCCTCAGCATTCCCACTGATTCCCACTGATCGGTTACTAGCCATCCCCTTTAAAGATCAGTATCGCCGATCCTCTGTCACAGTCATGCAAGACTGAACTGAAATAATAATTGTTTTTATGCAAGGTCACATTTGCTTGCAGTCTCTAAAATGTCAAACCTTTTGTGAAGTTAAACAAGACATTAGTTTGTGATGAAATCATTAGGCCAGAAAATTAGATTGTTGGGGCGAGTACCGGCAATGATTCAACAAAATATTTGCTTATCAGAGTTTTGCCGCAGGGCCTTCCTTCCTATTACTTCAATTAATTGCTTTTTCACCTGTACTTGATTACATACTTCTGGGAAATCAATATTGTAGTTTAATTCATAAATGGATGATATGCCTTAATTCTATTCCCTCATGGATAATTATTTCCATCATCAAAATTGAATGGTAGACCTATGTCATTATGTGCAGTCAAATAAAGGCTATCTTGTACCAGGTGGCCCTCAGCTCCATAGATACCATGAATATTACCCCTGTGTGCCTCTTGCATGCCCTTCTCAGTCAAAGACCTGCCAACTTCGCGTAATTTGCTCAAACGCACAACTGCGCACAAACGGATTGATATACCTCAACGTGCCACGTAACAAATAAATGAATGCGTGAATGCGCAGTTCCGTTCCTCACACATTCATCACAGTAAGCCGTGCAATCTTCCACTTTGCTGCACTGCATTTTTAGCATACCTGAGCCCTGTTTTATGAGGAGGTAAAATTGATTATATAGTTGATTTCTGTCATCAGTCTGTGGCAACCTATGTGTTATAAAGGAAATTTAAGATCCATTATATCTTTTGATAAAACAGAGTCCAGGTAAATGCTTCTGCAGAAAAGTTACATGGCTTTGAAATACAGAATGTTTTTCAAGAAAAAAGCAGCAACAAGACACACACACACACAAAAAACCCACAACATTAATGCGTTGTCAGATCTCAGATTGATGTGGCACGCAGTGGGGGGGGGGGGCATACACTGTGGCACGCTTGGGGTTAGTAAAGAAACATTCTGCACAGCACACTATGATATGACCTCACCCACAAGGTGCACAGAATTCCTTAAACTCCCATGTTTAGTGTTCATCTTCTACTTCCTCCTTCACTCTCTCCTTTAATATTACCTGTCTGACCCCTTTATGGTCTCGAGCTTCATTCTGCATTCTATTTTCTCTCACGTTGCATTATTTCATTTCCACTTGGCTTTTAAGTTGTATCTTTTATTCTTTCCTTCTTTTTTTCTTTTTTGTTTTGCCTTGGTTCTTCTGGATATCTCTCATGCAGCCTTGAATTGCTCATCAATTCCCAAAACCACACTACTGTGGTTTGCATTGGTAGTGTACAGCGTATCTAAAGATATAATTTTCACTTTTCATTGTAGGTGTTACATGAAGAAAACTTAAAACAACAACAAAAGTCTTTTATTTGAAACCTGTATCATTAGTGTATGATTCTCAATTGCAAAATTAAGCCTCTGCAGAGTTCTGCAGTCGCAGAACTAATTGCTGTATTTATGGATGATTCTGAAATTGACAACACATGAATACTAAAAGATATTTATAGATGATTCTTACCAGATAAATTGGCAACATGGGAATAATACAAGATTAGTTCTGTTCCTATTTTTTATTAAACTGGCAATCTTTCTTTTTTAGATTCCTTCAGATTTGTAAAGATGTAATGTAATGAATTGAACAAATTCCATTTAATATTTCTGCAATATAGAATAGACAGTGAAACTTGAGAGTTGCCAATTCAGTGATCATGATAGTATGATCTTTTGATCCCTGAGTTCAGAACATTCTGTCTAATCCTGACAAAAAAAAAGGAAGAAATCATTGTCTGCTACAATTGTATATCATTATGGTTGTACTGAGTTGCTGTAGTATTTTGAGAAGAACACACACACCTTGAACTGTACTTTTAATACCAAGGCGGTCATTTTTGCAAATTATTAGGTAGTTGGATGTTCATGTTGTCTAGAACACAATAATTGTAATTGCACTATTAAAGCTGTCATTGCTTGATCCTCTGGTTTTCATTTGCCCTTTGTTATTAATTTTTAAAGTGTGACAATGCACTCTAGTCATGTGACTGTCATGTGATTGCGCCTCTCCTGGTTGTAGAATCGCTGCAGCTGACGGCGGCCATGAGGTTCACGGGGAAGACGTACCACGACGTCGGTCAGCTTTTCTACGAGCAGCCCAAGCATGACCTGCACCCCTTTGAGGACTTCCTGAGGGAGTACGGCGGTATGATGTCCTGCTTCCCGGACATGATCCACTTCCACAAGGTAAAGCGTCATCATTCCCAGGGTGGTATTCTGAAATCCTTCCTAGGAAGAAATTTCTTCCTAAGTCAGGATTTTTTCCTAAGTGGTATTCTGAAAATCTTCCTAAGTTTCTTCCTAAGTAGACTTATGAAGAAACTTAGGAAGGTGGCGGGAATATGCAAATTTCTGACTTAGGAAGAAGTTGGTATTCTAGAATGCACTTAGGAAAGAATTTTAGGAAAATATTTAGGAAAGCTCCACCCCTGTCCTAAGTACGTTGTTAAAATTAGCAAACTGCAAGCATCGTGATAGGCGCGTTTGTCAGTCATTGCGCGCACATGTACTTTGATGCGCGAAATGAGCGTGAGAAAGGGGACATGCCGCGCACTCGTGTATTTGACCCTACGTCACAGTAATATGCGACTGTCATTGGCAGACATTGGTTAGTTCCTTATGATACGGCATTTCGTATTGGCTTAGGAAAGGACATGGGTGGGGATAAGGATGGCTTAATTTGCATTAAGAAGTGCCTAGGAAGACATTTCAGAATACCAATTTTGTCTTTCCTGGGCACTTCCTAAGTTTCTGACTTAGGAAGAAACTTAGGAAGAAACTTAGGAAGATTTTCAGAATACCAACCCCAGTCACTAATGCCTCCAGCACATCTCCTTCGCTTTACCTGTTGCTGTGTGTCAAAAATTTCTTGCTATTAATATTTCTCGCTTTTTTTGTACCTAGGATGACAGATTTCCATAGTTTTAGGGAGTCTCATTCCAAAGCTCATTCATATAAAGGAATGTGTGTCTGTGTGTGTGTGTGTGTGTTTTATGTAGTGAAGTAATGAATATTCAAAAGCAGTGGAACTGTACAATTCCTTATGTTTCTTTTTAGTTGGAGGCTTGCCTCCTCCACCCGCTTACCCTGAAGGTACAGCTGTAGATAGAGGACTCTGTATATTGTGCTTGTGTGTGTGTGTGTGTGTGTGTGTGTATGTGTGTGTATGTTTGTGTTTACTATGGAAAGGAGAGAGTTTAGATTTAAAGATTAAACACAATGCACATGGAAAACAACAAACTTTTGAATTGAAAGTGATGAAATTCTTCCGTAAAGTTGTTTTTATTGCCACTGATTGACAAATTGCCCTACATCGATGTAAATAAGCACTGAATTGATCAGTGTCTTTTATTAGTAGTCATGACAAAAGAAAAGAAACCAGTTGCAAGCTCATGAATATTCAACAAGCATTCATTCCCGACACCTTCTGACCCTTGATCTTCCACTAACAAAAAACTACTAAAAAAGACTGATCAATTCAGTTCGTATTTACGTTGATGTAGGGCAATTTGTCAATCAGTTACAGACTCATGGATATTCAACAAGCACTTATTCCCGACACTGTCTGACTGTTGATCTTCCTCACAGCACACCGTACAGACGGTCAAGGAATGCCAGAAACAGAGGGAGGAGCAGAAGATGGACTTTGAGGAGGCGGAGGCGGTCAAGAGACGAGCGGACGTCATCTCCTACGCCATGATGGGTGAGAGAAAGAGTCCATGTCTCAGAATGCACAACAGAGGGCAGCATCATACCTCCCAAAATATCACAGTAGAATTACAGTACTGTTAAAGTGGATTTTTTTTTGTGCATTTTGAAACTAGCAGGAAAATAAAAATGCGTGATTGTTTTTTGCTTGTAATATGGAATAATATTTTTTCTCTTTCAATCTGTGGTATTAGAGACATGTAAAAAGAAAATTCCCACAATTACAGTATAATATTTCTGGTGAGCCAGACCTTTAAGCGAAGCACGGTCTATGTGTACATGCAGGTCATTGCAGTCAGATAGCATGCGTATCATATGTGACCCTGCACCACAAAACCAACAAAAAGTCGCTAGACATGAATTTTTCAGTCTAGGGCAGATTCTGCAAGAGCAGACTTTATGCTTTAAGATGATGTGTAACTCAATTCAAATGGACTCTCCTATAAAAGCTACCTACATGTAAATATTGGAAAGAAAGCACACATTGTGGAATAGTGTGTACTGAGAAAAGAGGCTCTGGTGAAGTATAGGGTCTATTCAAGCACTTTAATTATCTTACCAAGCCATGATGTGTGCAATGAATGGGACAAAAAACAGGATGTAAAACTCCTTATACCCACAATAATGAAGGGATTATCAGGTATATAGTGGAAATTCAGCATGCTCTGTTGAAGCATTCTATCCATGCAGGGAGGTGCTAGAGAAGGAGAGACAACTCCTGCTCTCTTTTGAAGTCATGCGCGGCACCGCCGAGAAGTTATGCGTTCAACTACAGGTGGAAACAGGGTGCTTTGACAAAAGAGAGCATCAATAATCGGGACTAGCGCTCTCACATCTAGAAATACTTGCCCCTAATGCAATTCGTTCTCTCTTCATCAGTGTGATGGTAACAATGAATTTGTGTACCTTGAATTGGAGCAGCGAATCAAAATGCAGTGTAAAACTGACAATTTTAACAGCAAATAGTTTAAAAGCACGCTGGAACATGCTTTAATAGCGGAGTACTTTATTTGAAAGATCAAAATATCCCAGATTACAAGATACAAAACTAACATGCGGAAATGTGTGCATTATAGAAAAATTTTAGGTTTTTAAGAGGGCCTAATTTTCATTTCATTTCAATTTGCGCATTACGAAGAAACTAGAAATACATGTTTATAATATTGAATTCTTTCCTGAACTATTCTAAATCAATTCGAGTATTTCATTTAAAATTTTACGGTGAAATAAAGCTTGTAATTCAAAGAAAGGTGAAATGCGTTCTTCATCTCCGAACTTCGTCTTGCAACTAGAGTGGTATCGAGCATGACTTCAAAGCGTAGTGGAATGCTACATGTAGACATCTCATTGTAACGCCTTGAACCCAAACATGTGTTTGCATGAATTACGAAGAGTTGCCACTCCATCTCTGTAACATCCCCCTGATCCATGACTATTAAATACACTTTCAAAGCAGTAACAACATCCTTTCATTAGAGTTGAAAGTGAAGAGTGTGTAAAGGTTTCTATAAAGAATGAAAAGGGGCCTCTGTACTTAGACAAGACGTATATTTTAGCCATGCTATTCTACAAAAAGGTGTTTTAGAAAAACTTCTAAAAACACAATTTCCCATATGTTTTATGATCCCAAATTGCAGAATAATGCAGAAGAAGAATTTCTCTTTCAGAAAATATAAAAATTTACTGTTGACTACAGTAGGTTAACCCTTTTCACATATTGTATTTTGAGTCCTTATGTAAAATTAGGCCATGCAACTTTTTTTTTTTTTCTTGATCGCATATAGATATATTCTTTATAGTTATGTCAACCATTGGAGGCTTCCAAAAGAAGAAAAGAACATTCAGTCAGTTGGGCAATGAGCCAGGTGCATCGCTATGTCAGTACATAAATCAACTATTGTAAGGCATACTGAAGTCCCCCAGTTATAGTTGCAATTGATGTTAACATTAAAAAAAAAAACAGTGCCCAAACCAAACAGGTCTATACATGGCAGCAAATACAGCAGCCAGGATGCAAACACATATGTGTAGGTAGTGTGCTGCAAATTATCATGCTGACTTTGGCAGGGTGTCCATGCTTTGCCAAACCTAGCATGAGCAGCGTCGCATTATCTTGGAAGTGTGGAATATCGCCTACAGACTCACACCAGGGATTCCTCTGGAATTAAAAATACACTTGTATGAACTTGCCACACAAAGCTTATAACACAAGTTTATATAGAGTCTGAAATATGGATCAGCTGAAAGCCTGAAAAGATGTTTTAAAGGAGAAAGTTTGGTGGTATTCTAATATTAGTACTTATTGTGATGAAAGCATGGTGCAGTAACAGTCATAATGGCCATTCTCATTCTGCTACTGCTGTCTCTACTCAACTGCTAGTACTTCTTATTTGATTTGATTTGATTTGATTTATTGTGAAATAAGGAAATTCAGTCTTCACGTGGTAACTGTAATTTGATTTATGATGGTTGTATGTACATGACATTTATGATGATTGTAATGTGAACTTTTCTTTTTTGGGGGGGGGGGGATGGAGGGGAAGTCAGGGATAATTTAACTGAATTGTAGAAGGCATCTTGATTTTGTCTTCTCTATCATCTCCTCTCTATATCTCTTTCCAATTCTCTTCCTCTTCTTCCTGTTGTTCCAGCCGAAGTAAACCATTTCCATCGAGAGCGAGTCCGGGACTTCAAGTGGATGATGCAGGTCTACCTTCAGGAGCAGATCAAGTTTTACAAGAACATCACCATCAAGCTGGAAGAAGCACTCCAGCAGTACGACACCATCGAGCCGTAACTGGGTGTCGACCCATTACCAGGCGTCAGCCCGCATCTGGGGAGGAGCCCTCATTGCCTGCCACCCGCCCCCCACGCTTCTTATACTCCAGGCACATGGATGAATGGATGGTTGTCAAGGAAGTTGTGGAGAGGAAAGGAGGTACTCGCTCGTAACCGGGCGTCGGCTTTTCAGTGGGCATCTGTTCTCAAGTCGGATACCTCTCCGGATGATAATTCATGTTTGATCGGACCTCTTTGATATCGAGGAGAGAGAGATATAGGGAGATGGGCAAGCGTTGTCGAAATGTGTCATCCTGACCGTAGTGTATCATCAGTTGACCCTGACGATGAGGGACGGCAGGACTGGAATTTGGTGTGCCTCATCTCGAGGGAAATCTGTGCGTGTGTTTGTAGCAGTCGTCTTTCTCTTCTCAAGTTTGTCGTTTTCCTGAACCCGGTTACTTAAAGAGCAAGAACTCAGTAATGTTTCATCATGTATCGTCTTTATCCTCATTGAATCATGTGATTACTATCATCATTTTTTTTGTTTTCTCTCTCTCTCTCACACTGCTGTATGTCTTGCTTGCTTGATCATTGCCACAAAATTATCGATATGACTGTTGTTAAGTTTTGTCCTTGCAGCTAGCAACCAATCCCAGTGATGTGTCAAAGGTGAATTGGATTAGTAGTTATCAAAGGGTTAAACTCTGTGTCAGGATGCCACTATGCCATTATGCCAGTCAAATGTCCTCAGCTGTGATGCGTACGGAGCAGTTACAAGCAGTGATACGATGGAGGGCACGTTCACACGTGCCTGAGATAGCAGTTCACACATGGATTATCTGACCTTGCATTCACACATGATAAATACACCATTATGCCAGTCAAATGTAATCAGCTGTGATACATACAGAGCAGTTATAAGCTGTGATACAATGGTGGGCACGTTCACATGTGTGGAGGAGATAATGGTTCACACATGGATTTTCTGACCTTGCGTTCACACATGATAGATAAACCTTGCTAAAAATGCTGCTGCCATCTGAACATCAACATTTCCCAGTGTCCCCCAAAATAGAAGAAGGCAGACACACATACTTCTCCAAGGTTGAGCTCACTACTGCTGTCTGAACAGCATAGTTTGTACGTTCATTCATTCGATGAAAGGTCTAGAAATTGAATTTATGATAATGTATTACATTGCACAAATGGCCCAATTGTGGTTATACTGAAGTATGTGCTGTGTTCCCCTATGAAGAATGAATACACTGAATTTGGTTTTGCATGAGTTTAAATTGAGGGTTTGAAGAAGAAAGATGTGTATGCACATGCCCACACACACACACACACACACACACACACACACACACACACACACACACACACAAAGATGAGGAAAAGAGAAGCCTTCAATGAAAACATGCACTGAATTGATGAGAATTTAGTTGCACCTTAAAATCACATATTTCCTGTTCAACTTCATGACATTTCAAGACATTCAAAGAAAACTTTAATATCTATTTGGGTAGCAGGATGAAGGGAAAGTATCAAACCTGTATGAAATTTTCATTTATGTGGACAATTTTCAGGTTTCCCTTTTGTCAACCAATTCATCATGCATTCTGGACTCTTATGTCGGTAAACATTTTCAGTGTAATGTGTTTACATGCCACATTTAACTGGCATCTATAATGTATATCAATCCTTCATATGGCATAGTGTCATCCCGTCTTGTAATTCAATGTAGCCAGAACCTACGAGTAACATCTACCTTATGTTTTTGTAAATTTATGGACGTTACATTTTCTAGGATGCCTGTTCTTTTTTTTAACACATTGATACAAAGTTTTTATGAATGTATAACTGTGTTGACGAAATCTGCCACAAATTATTCAGAAATGACAGTGATACATATGTATTACAGAGAATTGATATATATTTTTTCATTGAAATCAAATATTGTATAATGATAAAAAGTGTAACCTCAACATGTGTGTACATACTGGAATCTAGAGTAATTGATATCAGTCATATGTACATTCTACATGTAGCGAGCATTTGGAAGAAAAAGAAAAAGAAAATTGTGGAGAAAAAAAAAAATGCTGCGTTTATCCGGCGGTATACCATTATTATGATTTCCTTAGATTTATTTGATTGGTAGTGCTGTAGGCAAGCACCCTATTGTCAGCATTTTAACAGAGCTCTAGACTAGAAAGTTAGCTTGTAGTCATGTTGCTGCTCTCGATAATAGAAGTTTCGTTTTTACGTCACTGCAAAAGTGGATATCTTTGCATGGTGATATTTAGTCCTTGGCTGGGAAAGAGGAATTTCGCATGTGTTTAATTCCATGGAATCCAAATATGAAATGATATAGCATATTAGATAAGCAGAAGAATTGCATGCTCTCATTTTCATGTTAGTTTGGTGTTTCGGCAAAATGTGTGAAAATTTCCACCCCGCAGAAATGTCCACTTTTACAGTATCTCCCAATTATCGCTTCATGTGAAGTTGGCAGTGCCAGAAAAGAGCTCATTTTCGGCATAAGATACAGAATGTTTGATGCAAAACTGAATGCGATGTAATTAGCTTGCCGAGCTCATTAACACTACTGAAGATTGTTAAATACTTTTTTGCCTCAACTACATACATGTCGAATACAAAGTATCCCACATTTTTCCCTCGTCCTCAATGTTTATGATGGCACACTATCACCGCACATTGTTGCATGTACATATTTCTTTTCTGATACTAGCTTGCACGTCATCCGTTTCAAATATTCAATTCTTCTTTCGATCATTTTCTTGGTTTCTCACGCGCCCAGTCTAGAACCCTACAGCGTTCCCTTGCCCAAGTCTATGCAATCGTGCATGATGAAAAAAAAAGAAAAGAAAAAGTGATTGATGTTTAATGTTATTTGGCATCATTTGATGTAAGTTCTGCATTGTTGACCAGTATGATAGATTATATATATATATAATATATCTCTCTGTTTATATATATATGATAAATAAAATATATGAATGAATGTGTAGATAGATAAAGTCATCATACACAAAGTGCATGCTTTGAAGCTGATGTGGAAGCATGGAATGGGACCTGTCCCCGATGGGAAATACTGTAAACTTTCTGTTCTTTTCTGCAATGAAAAATCGCGAAGTTAGAAAACTCATGAAACTGCGCCGCTGTAGTCTGGGCATGACCATCAGGTTCAGCAGCTTTTCTTGTGTAGCTACGTCTAGGACATAATATCCTAGGAATGTGACAAGTATCCTGATATTTCATATTTCATATTTGTGCAAAATATCGCGGCAACATTCACCTGGAGACACATGTAGAACAGTGGCACTTCAGTCTGCGACTTTTCTGGTTGTGTAGTTGTGTAGCAACTTTTCACCCAAATGTTGCACTTTTTTTTCTAATTTGTGTGATTTTTCACAGGCAGAGTGGAGGGTCCTATTTTAATGTGTTGATACATTAACCCTGGGAATGGCTGCTCTCTCTTTCTCCCTCTCTCCCCCTCTTTCTCTCTCTCTCCCCTCTTTCTCTCTCTCTCTCATTCTCTCTTCCTCTTTCTCTTTCTTTTATTCCCTCTCTCCCTCTCTTTTCCCCTTTCTCCGCCTCTTGTTCTCTCACTCCAATCTCTTCCTCTCTCCTCTCTCCCCTCTCCCCCTCAATCTCCGCCACTCTACGAAAATTGCACTGTGGTATTAAAAATATAACCCTTTTTCATGAACATTCACTCTAACTCTGTATACTGTAAGAAGATTTCTACAATACTAATCAAAGGGAGAGAAATGGGAATTAAATGAAACAGAAAGAGAACAACTCAAGAGGCAATGGCAAAAAAATCTGATTTCTGTCAGAGTGGACTCAAATATGTGACCATGCATCACAAAACCGACAAAAAGTTTCATGCCCCAGTTTTATGTGAGGACTCAAAAAAAAAAAAAAGTGAGACAGGTTAATATAATCTTGAGGGGTTTTTTTTTGTGTGTGTGTATTCTCTGAAAGAGCAAATTTTCTTGTATATTATTCAACCAATTGGGACCTTAAAAAAAATTGGGAAATTGTGTATTTAGCAATTTTTCTAAGACTGTTACTTTTAGAATAATGTGCTTAGGTATGTAGTAGAGGCCCTCTTCCATTTCTCGAAAACCCTTGATACATGCTCTTCTCTTTCAAGTCTATTAGCTTTTGAAAAGATGATGCTACTGTTTTGAAAGTTGTTATTAGTTATGGATAGAAAAGGTTAATAGAACATGCTGAATTTGAGCTTAATCTGATTATCCCTTCATTATTGTTGTTAGGGAGTTTTACACCCTGTGTTTTGTCCCATGCTGAATTGTCCCATCGTGTTTTGTCCCATTGTGCAGAACATGGCTTGGTATTAAAGATTAAGCACTTGAATAGAACCTACATTTCAGAGCCTCTTTTCTCAGTGCACACTTTCCCAGAGTTTGTGCTTTCTTTTCAGTATCTAGATAGGAAAGTCCATGTGCATTGAGGTGTACATCATTTTAAAGCTTCTTTAAAAGTCTGCTCATTGAGAATCAACCCTTGATTTAAGATCCATATCTGGTGACTGTTTGTCAGTTTTGTGATGCAGGGTCATATGTGGAATAATGTAGCTTAGCTCACTTTATCACTTGCTCTTCTGGCTGTGAATTGTCAATGTTCCTATCAGAGAGAAGTAGAATAGGGCCCAATGCACACCTTTGCACCTTACAGTTGATTACAAGGGATACAAGTATTCCTGGATGTTTGTGTGTGTGTGGTAGCAATCAACAGCGTGTGAAAGGAAATATTAAAAGCAGTTGGTATTCTTACGAGTGACTGGAGCCACTCTTTGTCTCTGCATTGTAGTGATGAAATCATATATAATAATGATAATCATTATTACCATGCCAATTATAATGATATATTACTGCTGCTACTACGACTACTACTACTGCTACCACTGATAATAACATTGATGATAATAGTACAAATAACAGTGATAGCAATGATTATAGTCATAACCATCATTGTAATTATAATTAAATCGATGATTTTAATTGTAATTAAATGACTATTTCTTTTAGGACCATGCCATTATTGTTGCAACTTGGCCAAGAGAAATATTCCTTTGTACCAAAGATTTGTAGGTCATTGGCAAAACTTACCCCCTTCCAAAGAATTTACACATTCATGACGTGCTGTTTATAGAAAGCTGGGTGTTTGATGCCACAAATAATTGAAGACGGAGAGAATTTGGGGGTGAGAATGTGGTTGCCCATGTAAAGCTTCCATTTATGAGATAGGGAGGGTAGTCATTCTTTTTGGAATAGAATTCAAAAGATTATTGATATGTACAGTAAAGCTATACTACAAAGTTTTTATTCTTCCATCGCTTTTCCCCTGTGGCTTACCATGTATGTCATACTAACTGTAAAATGTTATTTATATATTCCTTCTGCTTTCCTCTGATTTTTTCTTCATGTGAAATCACTATGTTGTACACTTAAAGAATTTTCCCTCTTTAAACTGCAAGTTGTTTTTCTCTGGAATGAAATAATGTGCTGTAAGAGCTTGGAGCAAGCTTTTCAAGAGTTTACCTGCATGCATATTTTATCATGGTTGTAGTTATTGTGAATGTTTAATATGGAGGACGTGACAGATTTCATGTGATATTATGGTATCAGTAAGTTTTCGCAATGAAATATATATATATTGATATACTTGATTTTGTGGAGTTCTCTTCCTTGACATAGATGGCGCTGTTGATGAAATGTACATGCGTTAATTATCTTTGGTAATACACTGCATTCATTTCTGAGCATGACATATACTGTAAACCCAGAAACATCTTGTGGCACGAAACCTGTGAATTGCCACTGGCATTCAATGCATTGTGTAGGCAAACACTATAGCATACATTAAACTTTCATGAAGCTGCATTCCTTGCGAAATTTGGGAAAGTTTCACGCTTGCAAAAACTTTTGGTTTTATAGTATCGTCGGCCTTATGCCAAAAGGCATTTTTCACCATGATAGACTTTGTACACTACTAGTGCCCTTTTGGCATAAGGCCGACGGTACACTGTATGTTGAGCAGTAAGCAGAGTATCACAGATGTGCAAAAGTGATTTTTTTTTTTTTTTTTTTTTTTGAACAGAAAAGTTCCAGTAGTAGTTTAGCATGTGTGTATGTGCATTTTGTAGGCATGTGAGTGTGATTGTGTGTGTGTGTCTGTATGATGTGCAAACGTAGTACACATTCACAGAGATACCAACTGTTACTTTTTTTTGCAGTATTTTGCTCTCTTTTTTTTTCCCCCAAATAATATTGCAGGTGTTATAAAGAATACATGTTTTCCAAAACTGTATTACCTACACAGTTGTTTATGGCAGGAAATCGTCACTTGGGCGACAAGACCTCGTATCTACAAAATTTCAAATGTTCAGGAAAGAAAAAAACAAACAAACAAACAAAACATGGCAGCCAAAGCACTATATCAAATGGGATAGTCTTCCATTTGACATGGCATGGTGGCTTCATTTGGGGAGCAAAACAGCTAGAATTTGGACAGGACATCTTGACTTAACCTGTTCCACACTGAATTCTGAAATCCACATAGACTTAATACACAGGCCATCTGGTTCCTGTATGGAACAGGTTAAGTGATTATCTGACCATTAATCCCAGAAAAAAAGAATGTCATTTTCACCAAAATTTGAGATACAAATTGTACAAGGTCTTGTCACCCCAGCGACAATAAAGATACTGATTTTCCACAAAAAGAAAAAGAAAAAACTTTTCAGCCCTTGGAATACTGCAATACTGCAGCCTAGCATCCCTGCACTCATACACACATTTTCATAGTGTAGGCCTATGCTGTACATGGTCCCAAAGTCAATTGCACAACACTGACTCATGCTGTTTTAACCAATTCTCTCTGCATTTCTGTAATGTAAAGACATTTTGAACAGGAATCAATAGTTTCCCGGCAGGGAGTAGGTTAAACGGTGATAAAAAGCACATGCAAGAATGTTCCACAAATCAGTGAAAGAGTGGTGTGACCATTCCAACAAAGTCTTCAACACTGTCCTCTGTTGTCATCAAACATTCAAAGCAATCTCATAAATGTTCTACCCCATTGATTTTGGTACGTGTACAGCCGTATTTTACATGCACATGAACTCGGTATTATGTTTTGATTTATTGTTTGGAATAGGTTTGTTTGTTTGTTTTTCATTTTTGAACCTCATCTCAATCTGAATGTAGTCTTCTTCATCATCACCATCATCTTCTTCTTCTTCTCCTCCTCCTCCTTCTTCTTCCTCCTGTACAAACATGAATTTAGCAAAGTTGTGTTTTGAAGATCAGGTCTTGCATTTTTTAACCTTGGTTTAATCTGAATGTAGTCTTCTTCTTTTTTTCTTCTTCTCTTTCATCTTCTTCTCTTTCATCTTCTTCTTCTTCTCCGTCATCGTCATCATCAATGTCCTCGTCACCATGTTCTCTTTTCAATTACCAAGAAGTTATCTCACGACTTAATGATTTTTCTCTCTCAGTCATCTCAGTGATATGCAGACATGGAAAATAAAGCAGCTATGCATAGTTCAGCCAAGCAAATTACATTCCAACAAAAGTTGTGACAATCAAAATTCTAATGTACGCACTAGTAAATCAGACTTTACTACAAACCAATACATGCATACTGCACGGACATTCATTTGCAGTTCTGTGTTGAACACTATTACCTGTGCGAGGTAGTTTTGCGAGGCAATTGCAGTTGATATTTTGCAGGGTCAAAAGGTCAGCAGTCAATATTCGTCGGTATTTTGCTTCTTCCGGGTTTTGCCGTTCACTTTACACAGGGAGGTGGGAAGAGAAGGAGTGGAATCTCTCTTCCCACCTCCCTGCTTTACATGTTCCCAAACATTCCGATTGACCACGAAGAGAAAACAATACAAGGACGTCGCTGCGTGTCGATTCGATTACACGCACTGCAGAAGAGCGCCGATAAATCAACTCATACAAGGTCGACCACTTCCAGCAGCACTACGCGTCAAACAATGACTAGTCCATTTGTGCTCAATAACTGCACAGTGACCATCAGTTATTACAACTCTCCAAATTGAAACAGAAGCAAAAATAAAGTGTAAAAGCGTTCAGATGTTTGAAGTTCGCTTGTTACAACTACATGTATCTTTGAAGTTGGAGTTGAATGATATACATTGATGAACAATTTTTCAATTATTCGACATGTTGATGATGATCTACAGGTAGTCAAATGTGGCTTGATCTATATCATAGTGGATAGCCGTATTCACATATTTTTTAAAGTTACCTAGGGGATAGGTAATAATTATGATATTGACTGGCCTTGAGGGGGGTACCAGATAAGCATTGCCCACACTGAAAGAATATTGCCCTCGTCTTCGACTAGGGCAATATTCTTTCAGTTTGGGCAATATTTTCTGGAATCTCCCTCGAGGCCAGTCAATATTATATAAGTATTTCATGTGATCTGCTGCATGTTTTAATTACCTAACATTTGTCCATCCCTTCAATAAACAATGCTCCGAACTTCTAACGAATCAATCATGAAAAAAAACAAACATTCAGTGACATGTTTTGCAAACAGACCAATTTTTGCCGCAAATATATGGACAATGTATTAGACATGCAGTGGCCTCTTAGAACACACTCCTTTCAAGCAAGTGAAACTGTCATTGAGCAAGAAATGTTGCTTTGCTACATGGAAGGATTTTATTTGTGTTTACTGTGGATGTTTTTATTTGTGACCCTTCATCACAAAACCAACAAAAAGTCACCTGACATGAATTTTTAGTTAAGGGCAGATTCTAAAAGAGCAGACTCTTACGCTTTAAGGTGATGTATAACTCAATTCAAATGGACTCCCCTAATCTAAATACTGGAAAGAAAGCACACACTCTGAAAAAGTGTGAACTGAGAAAAGAGGCTCTAAAGTACAGCGTCTATCAAGCCTTACCGGTATTACTCTTTACTAAGCCGTGCTAGCTGTGGGATGAAAGGGACAAAACAGCAAGATGTAAACCACTGGAGCAACAACAATGAAGGGATTATTAGATTAAGCTGAAATTGAGCATGTTCTATCAACACATAATGTCCATGATTTAATGCCAACTTTCAAAGCAGTACCGGTAGCGTTATCCTGTCAAAAGTTATTAGACTTGAGAGTGAAGAGTGTGCAAAGGATTTCAAGACATGAAAAGGGGCCTCTAAGACATACCTGATCATTCTACTCTCCCCCAAAAGTGGGTTGAAGAAAAACTGGTTAAAAACACACTTTCCCATCCATGTTATGTTCCCAAACTAAAGATTAATGTAGAAGAAGGATAGCTCTTTCAGAAAGTACAATGTATGAAAAACTCAAGATTGACTCGGTTGGCCCATTTCACCTTTTTTGAGTCCTCAACGTAAAATCAAGGGGTGCGACTAGCTTTGTTGTTTGTTTTGTGATGCACGGTCACATTTGTGGAGGGGGATTAGAGGAGGGGGAGGAATCCACACATGAGGAAAAAAAAATAATGTGATATTTAATACACTTTGCGTTAATTGGCTTGATAAGTAATGAGATGATGGTGTAGAAGTGATGCGGGGAAAATTTCTAGTTTGATTGCATACATTTTTTATGACGTCCAATCTAGAGAAGTGGATCTGCTGCTTGCTCGTAAAATACATTAATTTTTGGAGGATGTCCAATTTAGAGAAGTGATAAATATGGGCTAAGTTGTCTCCTTTTGTTTTATCTGTACAGGGTATCTCTCTCTTTCAGCTTTTCATATTGTAGCTTACAAACTTGCACACTGTATGCAATACTTGATCATTAAGGGGCCAGTATGTGCTACATTTCATTTCATCACATTTCAAGTGATATGCCTCCTAATAAAAAAATGGGAGTTTGAAGATTTGGCTTCTATTGCTGTATTTTACAAACATTATGCACATGAATAGATGAGCAGAGACTCTGAATGAAAACTTTCAAGAGCAATTTTTGTCTATACTTTCTTCCAATTGGCTGATACTGATAAGTCCTCAGTTTAAAGGGGATGGCTAGTAGCTGATCAGTGGGAATCAGTGGGAATGCTGGGGGATGATTGTTCCAATCCTTGTGGAATTCATTTAAGAGTACTTTGTGTGTGTTTGCTTCAGAATGGTCTCATATTCAAGTAATGTGTAGTTTAACGTTTCCGAGTTTTATTGTCCGTACAGTGACACGATCGTTAACGATTGCCCCGTCACTGTACAGGCATGCTAACCTGGAAACATTAAAGTGCACATAACTTGAATATGAGACCATTCTGAAGCAAATAATTTACACACAACAATAGATATACATGTATGATGTACTCTTAAATGAATCCCACAAGGACTGGAACAATCATCCCCAAGCATTCCCACTGACTCCCACTGATCAGTTACTAGCCATCCCCTTTAAATGTAAAGTTTGTGTGTATGTCCTCGTTTTCCACCATGGGTAAAGTGCTAACACACACACACACACACACACACACACACACACACACACACACACACACACACACACACACACACACATACACACACCTCTCAAAGAGGAATAAACGAATACAATGCTGCAGGCAGTTGCGTCAATAAAAGTTATCAACACATTTAGACAGTTATGTCTAAATGTTTGACACGATTCCCGTGTGTTTGCGATACCCTGAAACGGGTCAGCAACCCCTTTTACTCTGCAAATAAAGTGAAATGATTTCAACATAGCCTAGACCAGTTGTTACTTACCTTTGTACAAATCATGATTTCATACGATATTCTGCAATATCTCAAATTGCAATGTATCAATGGACACATCAGTGTATTGGAGGACGCAATAATTTTGTAAGTATACTTGACAGAGAAATGGAGACATTCATACATTCGTACTTGGACTGATACATCAATGTATATATATATATATATATATATATATATATATATATATATATATATATACATTGTATGAAGAGTTTGTTCGCAAAAAACGATAAGTCCATATTTGCAAAATGGAGAACTTTTGCGATTAAAGGTCAAGAAAATTAAAGAGAATAATAAGAAAAATTTTGCTTCTTTTGACCATAACTTCAAAAATGTACCTTTATATGTAGTGACCAATATATCATTTTAAAGGTATCATTTTGTACTTTATGACAGAGACTGTACTTCTAAATATTCAAAAATGGACTTATCGGTTTTGGCGAACAAACCCTTCAAGACTATATATGTATATTCAAATTTATAAATTGTAATTCATGGACTATATAAAGTCATCTTGAGGCCCAACGGAAAACTGCAACCTAATCTAATTGTTTCCTCAGACTATTCAGTTAGTATACAGGGCGTATCAAAAAACGTTACACTTAAAAAAAAAATGTCTAAATTGCATTTCAAAATATTTGGAAGATTTTTCAATATTTATTGATGCCCAATAGTCTCATCTATCAAGTGCAATCAACAAAACAAATTTTGATTCATGCTTGGATAAACACTGACGCTCTTTGTCCAGAGTATGAAAAATGACTTCGCCAAACTGAAAGAAGATGGAAAATTAAGCCAGCAGTACAAATAAGTGTTCCCATTCAAAGAAATTGCTCTTTTGCTCACAGTTTTGATTATATTATGATAGTTTAGGAATTTCCTGGCGATTTTCTGTCACGTTTTAAATGATTCCATTGTGTTATGGAAGGTTGATTAACAACATTAAGATCTCTTATCAGAAATCATGCACAGACATATCAAAACCACATGCCAGTGACTCAGTCAAGGAGAAAAGTCCAAAATTAATACATCCTCAGATCATTCAATCAATACCATCAATCCAATTAATCAATCAATCAATCCAATAAATCAGTCAATCACCCCCCCCCCCCCCCCAATTGGGGAGGTGATATTCCCTATGTCGATCTGCCACTTTGAACATGCATAGAATTGTGACTGACTGATTGATTGATTGATTTGATTAAATGAAGGAATGAATGATTGATGTATTGATGGATTGATTGATTGATTGATTGATTGTATAGTACAACTCTCACATACACTCTATATCCTATTCAATTTCTACTTAGCTGTATGTACCAAAAACAATTTCAAATTTAAAACCAAGAACAAGATATCTAAATTAAAACAACTCTACAAAACATAATTATTGTACCAAAAATGACAAGGGAAACAAAAAGCCACTATCAGCAACCATCCGTCCCATAGCGTGTGCATGGATGCGTCTGTTTCGTCGGCATGGGGAACTGCTTGAACAAGTCCCCACGTCAGCAGTGAAGTCTTAATCTTTCCTGGGAACAGACGCCTCCTAATCTTACCTATAGAAACGCATGGAAATTGAAATATCCCAACTAGCTGGTAAGGGTTCCTATAGAGATATTAATACAATAGATTGATAAAAAGACACCAGAGGTGCAAAATTAAATGCATATTCCGTATACATGTATATATGTATGTATATAATATGAAGAGTTTGCAAAAACCGATATGTCCATATTTGCCAAATGGAGATATTTGCGATTAAAGGTCAAGAAAAATAAAGAGAATAATAAGAAAATGTTTGCTTCTTTTGACCATAACTTGAAAAATATACCTTTATATGAAGTGACCAATATATAATTTGAAAGGTACTATTTTGTACTTTATGACAGATATCGTACTTCAAAAATCTTCAAAAATGGACTTACCGGTTTTTGCAAACAAACCCTTCATATATATACATATACATATATATATATATATATATATATATATATATATATATTTGCCTGACGCCCACAATAGGGCGACAAATGGGGGTTATAATGTGGATATTAAGGAGACAATTTCTCAAAGGAGACAATTTGCTGTCTCCTTAATGATTTTACACCTTGTACCATCTTGCTGAAAGGATGTTGGCGTCTTTTGCACTCTTTTTCGTTTAGAGGGAACCAACCTAAGTCTGCAATACCACTCGGTCTTGTATTATGATTTAAAGGTGGAAGACGGGATAGGTTAGTTGTTCTCATCGTGTATATCTGTAGGGGTTATAAAGCGACATAAAGGAGACTTTTAGTTTTTGGCCTATTGTGGGAAGAGGAAACTGTATATCTTCATTACAAAGGTTGCAGCAACAAATATATCTTTTCTATACATTCTGGTACCGGTATCATCAAATATACTTCCGAGTTGTTCATTAAACATCCCCGAAATTGCACGTTTTGACCCTTACGCACTGTTCGCTTTCGATCGGCTTTTCGTCCGCTTGCGCGCTACGTACGCCTCCCCCGCGCGCGCCGTTGCATGATAATGTCGCGGCAGTACCAAAACACTTGCACCCAGAACGTGTGAAGAAGAAAAGAAAGAAAGAAAGAAAACACCTAAAATATAGACAGTTACTAATGTTATTCTGTACATTGTACCAACGGCGTAAATATGTACTGACGAGAGGGGGGAGGGGGGGGGGGGGATCGATGATCGGCGATAGTCACCATCACCACGATTGCAAGCCCATAACCGGACCGGCGCAGCCTTGGTGGGGGGGGGGGGGGGGGGGGGGGGAAGAGGGGAGAGAGAAAGAGAGAGAGAGAGAAGCTTGGTGCCCCCTCCCACACACACACACACTTCACAGGGATTGAATGTCCCACTCTTTTGTATAAAATAAAAAGTGGGAGGAAAGTGGCAGCAAAAATATAAATACTTTTGTTGTTGTTGTTGTTGTTGTTGTTGGTTGTTGTTTTTTTTTTCTGTTGCTTGTCAGATGACTTTCGGCGGAAAATCAGACCTTAAAAGTATGAAGACCTTTTCTGTGTTTGAAATATCTGTGCCAGGAAGAGGAGCGACCAAGCGGGAGAAGGGTGTGGGAGGGGGGTATCCCACAAGAGGAAGATTTTGCATTTTCAGACCCGAATTCCAGCAATATGGTGCACACTTTTGGTGAAATTGTGCATTTTTCTGTCAAAAAATACAAAAAAGAAAAGAAAATGAATATAATTGAGTGACTAAATCGGGGTATTTCAGCCCTTGCTCCGCCTGTGCGACATAACTGTGAAGGCCTATCACCGGCGTAGCCGGGGGATGCGAGGGAGCGAAGCGAGCGAGGGGGGAGGGTGTAGGGAGGCTTTCCGCTTCCCACGGTGAGAACTTTTTGCATTTTCAATCTGTAAATGGTGCAATTTGATGCAATTTTTGCGTGTTTTATCGATTTGAAACAGTCCCACATCATTAAGGTAGCACTTAATTGTGATATAGATTATTATTGAAAGTTTTTGCGTATAATATATTATGATTTATAAACATCGTGTACTAATTATTACACTGAATATCATGAACACGACCGAGCCCGAGCGAGCGAAGGGAGCGAGGGGGGGGGGGGGGGGGGGTCCCCTCCCACGATGAGAACTTTTTGCATTATGATGTTGTGCATGGTGCAATTTGAGGCATTTTTGTTTAAGGTAGCAGTACATTTTGAGGTAGATTATCATTGAACAACTTTAACTATAAAATTGTATCATTTGAATAAACTTCTTGTACATTTGTATTAATCATCACCGTGCGAGGGGCTATCTCCCCTCCCATGGTGAGAACTTTTTGCATTTTGATTTTGAACATGGTGCAATTTGATGCATGTTTTTGCGTGTTTTATCGACTTCAAATAGTCCCAATTGTTTAAGGTGGCAATGAATTTTGATGTATTATTGAACAATTTACCTTTAATAGCATCATTTAAATAAACTTGTATTAATTCTTCAACTGAATATCATGAACGCAACCGAGCCCGAGCGAGCGGAAGCGAGCGAAGGTGGGTGGGGTTGGGGGGGGGGGGGGTGGGGAGGGCGTTACACTGAATATCATGAACACGAGCGAGCGGAGGGAGCGAGGGGGCGGGGGCGGTGGTGGGTGGGAGGGAGAGGGGTGTCCTCCTCCCACGGTGAAAACTTTTTGCATTTTGATGTTGTAAGTTGTGCAATTTTATGCATATTTGCGTGTTTTATCGACTTGAAAAAGTCCAAGCACGCGGAACGATTCGCGAAGGACAAGAATGGAAACATCCAATATTCGGAAAAGTTTTTCTCCGAGTGTGTTCCGACAATGAAGCTGAAAACCATTCTTGCGCAATTTGTGCGAAGTTCTCACGACGTACTATGTGCGAATGTCGTGTGTATCATTGCTATAAAGTACAGCATGTTACGTGCACGAAGAACGCACGAAGGAAATGCGAACAACCCAAATTTTTAATGTACCCAAGGGTTGGTGGGAGCTGTCTTGAGTTTTTTATTCTTTCCTGAAATTTTCCTTTCTTTTTCTCTCATTTCTCTATTGTGTGCTGGCCTAGAGTTTTTTCATGGGACATAAATTATCTCCACTAGTAAATCATTTGATTTTTTTTTTTTTTTTTTTTGGGGGGGGGGGGCAGTTTCTCCAACACATAATCTCTAGTTTCAGATGTAGTTTTGGCATACTTTAGATTCTGCGATATTTTGTACATCAAACATTTCTTTCTCTTTGGTGGTCTTTAATTTCTTTTTTACTATATAGTTGTTAATAGTTGTTCAGATATATGCTACAATATGTTTGGAGAAAAAGTAGGTCATCCAAACAAGCGCTAAACGTGCGTGAGAATGCCTCAGAAAGTACGCGAACAGTTTGCGGTTTGAAGTAAAAACGATATTCGCGAACGATTAACGACGCTTCCGAACCTTCACGCTCGTTTGGCGATCTACGGAAGCTTATAAGCGCCAACCAGATGACGAGATAAGAAGACGAGAAGACAAGTTAAATACCGAGAAGCCGAGTTATTGGAACTCGGCAAGTCGACTTGTTTGGATCAAGAAGACAAGAAGCCGAGTTGTTGAGTCGATTTGTTTTGGGACGAATAGACAAGATCATGAGCTGTCGAAACTCGGCAAGTCGACTTGCTTTGGACAAAAATACAAGATGACGGGTTGTTGGAACTCGGAAAGTCGACTTGTTTGGGTCAAGAAGACAAGCAGCCGAGTTGTTGGAACTCGGTAAGTTGACTTGTTTGGGACAAGATTTCAAGATGACAAGTTGCTTGGGATAAGAGGCCGAGTTGAAAAAGATAACGAGTTGTTGAAACTCGGAAATTGACTTTTGGGGGATAAGAAGACAAGATGATGAGCTGTTGGAACTCTCCAAGTCGACATGTTTAGGACAAGAAAACAAGATGACAAGTTGTTTGGACAAGGGGACAAGGAGCCGTGTTGTTGAAACTCGGCAAGTCAATATACATATTTCTTTGCGACATTTGCAACCTCATTGCGTCGTGGATTTGCATACTGAGTTTCTCTTCCACACGACAGCAATATCTGGAAAAATTGACATTCTTCCTGATTTTTAAGCTATTTGCCATATTCCACAAATTGTTATCATGGAAAGAATAGTACTGGAATACGTATTTGACAGACGGAAGGCAGCAACTTGCTCTTTAAAACATCTTAAACTATCTGAAATTATATTAAATTATAGGAATAAATTGCGACAGTAAATAAGCCTCTTCATTTGACATTTTGAAATTTTGTGGAAAAACTGAAAATAAATTATGCAACTAATTGGGATTAAAACCAAATCAAAGACATGGACTATTGAGCCATTCACTCTGGAAATTTAAAATAGAATCATTAAATAAGCGTTGACAATTGACACAAGTATTATCATAAGCATTTCTCAACAAAATGTGATATCAACACATAGCATTGATTTACCAAGGGCGGAATGGGGAGAGGGCATAGATTTTATCTACGGCCACTAGCACTAACTTTTTTGACAAGCTGCAAGAACTAGAAAAAAAAGATACAAGAGTCAAGCTTATAGATCGATTTACGGAGGTGGGGGGGGGGGGGGAGAAGGCAGCTCAGTTCATAAACCTGTCATTTATGTATATTATGGTCGTTCCTTTACTTCTACAGCAATATCATATTTCGCAAACATATTGTTCCCATCTCCCAGAGCATCCCTCCCCACCAAGCAGGGGCGTAGATAGCAGGGGGGGGGGGGGGGGGTGGTATATGCACAATCATTCCCCGCAGGTTTCAGAGATAGTAAAATATATGTGTTCCTAATAAATCGCCTGATTTTTCCTCGTGAAGGGTGGGGGCAGTTGGCAATGAAAATATTGGGGGGGGGGGGGGAATATTGTCCCCGGCCCCCATATAGGTCGCTTAATGTCAAAATTTGGGCTTACCGTTACAGGGCGGATACAATCACCAAATTTGGAGAGGTGATCCCCTAGGACCTACTCAGGAGCCCTCTGGATTTTTTTTTATTTTTAGGGTGAAAATGCTGAATTTCAATATTTCTCTATTACCGTATTTGCGTAATATATAGGGGAATATGGTGACATATAGGTTCAGATCTGTTGTGAATTGATTTATGTTTTCATGGATTGAAAATATTTAACGTAAACTTGAAACCATGATCAACATCAAACCATATGAAACATGGAGTTGGTGGAATTAATTACCGATCAAATATGATTATACAAATGATGCACAGGATAGAGTGCGTTAGTGTAGGCGTATAGTGCACTCGAGGGTATTTACAATTGTGAAACATGCACTACATTGTAGATACCCGAGAGTGAGCTACGCCTCCACTAACGCCACGAAATAATCCTGTGCGTCATTTGTTTTATAAAATGGGTCGAAAATTCGAAAACTAACAGCATTTTTCAGCGTTTTTCACGTACCTTTGTGGGTCAAGACGTCCGAAGATGTTCGTCCCAAACATTTACGCGCGTCGCACTCGGAAATCCCGCACATACAGTATAAGTATAATGGGGGGTTGGGTTTCCGGACACTTAAGTTCCCGCATGAAAACTTACTTATTTTACATAGAATATGCACCCTTTACCTTAAAGACTTGATATAGACTCCTCATATAGGCCTACTAGACAACATACTCTGAAAACGGCGTGATAATTAACCTGCTAAATCGTTGGATTTGCCCTTCAAAGTGACTCCATGTACGCGTCCGGTCCCACAACGCTTGGTCTACTGTACACTGTACGTATGATACGTACGCCACACAATATATATGCATGCACAAGGGAAGAAAGGCCGGCCGGCCGGCAGTCCGAACTAGAAGTTGTTTACAGGATTGACAGCGCGTATGACGTGATGCAGGAGCCGCCGCGCGCACAGACGATCGGCAATAGGATTTAACACGCAGTGCAATGGGACTGAGTAACCAAAGCACATGTGACTCATTTCAGCGCTTCCTATTGGCTACATTCTTGAACCCATTTTATAAATACATATATTACATACCAATCAAATATATGTATACAGTTTAAAAAGAAAATAGTTTCTGACATAAGCGGTTTTCCTATATAGTGGATCCAGGTGGGGGCGCACCTAGTTTACAGGCACAAACCCTTGTTGGTCGTAGAGGAGTCTGCGCCAAGACTACTATATGCACCACTTCGGCACTGTCCCATAGGCCCTGTGTTGTAGCTTCAACAGTGCAGTTTTGCGTGTATTAGTCTTGGCACATGCAGACTCCTAATACGACCAACAATGGTTTGTGCCTGCAAACTAGGGCGCACCGGCCCCTCTTCTTTGTTGAAATAAAAGAAATAAATAGAAAAAAAAAAATAGCGGGGGAGCACGTACCCCCCCCCCCTTTTTTTTTTATTTTTGTAAAGGCGCCCCTCCCCCTCACGGAATTCCTGCATCTGTCCCTGCTTCTCCCATAATCTGAGACTTGTTTTACACTGAAATTATTGTGCAGTAAGATTTTGAACTGTTTTCAGGTACAGTGCACCCTTGTAATAACGAACGTGGTAATAATTTTCGTCATTGTAAACGTTTTCGTTTAAAGTTAAAAACCAGGTCCCAAAGCTATCATATATCCTTCTATTAATACTTTACTGTTCGGTTGTAACGAAATTTCGATATTACGGGAAGAAAACTGCTGGTCCCGACGACGTTTGTTATAATGGGGGTGCATTGTACTGCAGTCTTTTAGAAAACAGTATTTTGACTCCCATCGTAAATCTAGCAAGGTCTAAATTGCATGAAATTGAATGGTCATCGATTAACTAATTACTTAAACCACGAACAACTTCCTGTTGTGCCACGGAAGGTCATGCTGAGATAAGTTATTCATCTAGAAACAGCCAAAGATAGACATCTTAGAAACCACTAGTGAGGATGTTTGACTACATTCAGCTACTGCATTATTCTTCTTGTGCCACCGAAACGTGTCTCAGCAACCGAAAACTTCCCTTCTGAGATTATGGGTGAACTTTATCTTTTACCAGGAATTTCACTGAATCAGATAATCATACCAAATGAGGACAGAAAAATGTACACGATGTCTTGTCATAGTTGTGTTGGCCATAATCTATATTTGTGTTTACAGATGTTTGAAGTTTTGTGGGATGAGGGAGGTTTGTTTTGCAGAATGTTTCATCAGACGAAAGAAACTAGCTGACTGGCATAGTCGCTTTGTCCTTTTTCCCCCCAGAGGATTACCTTTATCATGTATATGTGTTTTCTGCTGTAACAGCCCAAGGCATCATAAATGTACATACCTAGAGATCAATTTTCACCAGAAAATGTCTTTGCTGCCAAATACATGACAATATTACTCCAATCCACCTTAAAGGACAAGTTCACCTTCATATACATATGGATTGAGTGATGGCAACAATATTAGTAGAACACATCAGTGAAAGTTAGGGGAAAATCCGACAATCCGTTCAAAAGTTATGAATTTTTAAAGTATTTGTGCAATCACTGCTGGAGGAGAAGACTACTACAGTGCATGATGTCACATGCGTACAACAATATAAGGAAAATAAAAAGAGAATTTCACAAAACTTGACGTTTTCAATAAAGTGCACATTTCTTCGACATGTTACTGACTTATGTTAGGGGTAATATTATTTCCCCTGACTTCTGAAGGAGAGAAGTCGAGTGTTCTTTTATTATGTGAGAAAAGTGAGAATATCTTTAATTTTCTTTATACTTTCTTTATGTAGTTGTACTCATATGACATCACAAGCTATAGTAGTCTTCTCATCCAGCCGTGACTGAGCAGAAACTTCAAAAATTCATAACTTTTGAACGGATTGTCCGATTTTCCTCAAACTCTCATTGATGTGTTCTACTAATATTGCTGCATTCACTCAACCCACATGTCTATGAAGGTGAACTTGTCCTTTAAGTGAAATGATTGAATGGAATTCAAAGGTTTATACGATAATTGGATTAAATTCCAATACTTTTGCTTTTCAGAATGTAATCCATCATGGTAAGTGGGATCGTTGCGTAATTTGCCAGCAAGACACCGATGAACCCTTGAAGTGTCCCTTCAAGAGTTCAAGGGCAAGTGGTGACAAGACAGATCCCTACAAGTCTTTCCTGTCGAATGTCGAACAGTTCCGAGTCATTAATGCTGTTCCAGTTTAACTCTGTTTTGGAACGAAGAAAGTGTTGAAAGCTTTCTTACAACTAAACTCTGCTCAATGGCACAGAGCTTACCATTTGCAATTCAATAAATCTAAAGTGGAGAAGCCAAAGAAAAGAGAGTTCACACCCCAAATAAAGACCAAAAAAGGCTCACCAAGCGCAGAGATGTTCAAAAATGTTTCTTCTGTGAGAAAGGAGCAGAGGGTGGAGGATGTCCTCCATGAAGTGTCAACATCCGACGCTGATAAAAATATCATTGAGGTCCGTGGGACCGCCGAATTATAACTGGTTCCTCGTTATCAACGTACGCACTAAAAACAAAGAAAAACATAAGCGTGGAGTCGCATATACCAAGGAATCAAACTTATGAGCAGTCTTTGTGTTGTTATTACACAAGTAAATGTATCATTATTATTGAGAAAGAATAAAAAGGAATCATTTGTGAGTTGCTACCGTAGCCAAAAGAATAAAAAAGAAGGGGTTGAAAACGTGTTCTTTGTTTTTCTTCCGAAAAATCTCTTCGCGTGTCTTGTGCATGCGTTCTTGAAAAGTGCACGGCAGGGTTGAACTCGTAATCCTTTCTACACTGACACCTATCTCTTCCTCTTGTTTTGAGCCATTCTGAAAGAATAGAAATATCGTTTGTGAAACACAGTATACAATTTTAATAAGCAAAGTCATATTGTATTAAAAACGTTTGTTACTTTTTTTTCTGAACATGGGTGCAAGCAGAGTAACATGCATTATTCAAAATCATTTTACGCTGTGTGCGCCCAGCGGGATCGCGATGATTACATTAATTATTTAGGCTGTATTCCATGTCTGCACTTTGCGTTATTACATTACACAAGTAAATGTATCATTATAATTGAGAAAGAATAAGAAGGAATCATTTGTGAGTTGATACCGTAGCCAAAAGAATAAAAAAGAAGGGGTTGAAAACGTGTTCTTTGTTTTTCTTCCGAAAAATCTCTTCGCGTGTGTTGTGCATGCGTTCTTGAAAAGTGCACGGCAGGGTTGAATTCGTAATCCTTTCTACACCTATCTCTTCCTCGTGTTTTGAACCATTCTGAAAGAATAAAAATATCATTTGTGAAACACAGTATACAATTTTAATAAGCAAAGTCATATTGTATTAAAAACGTTTGTTACTTTTTTTCTGAACATGGGTGCAAGCAGAGTAACATGCATTATTCAAAATCATTTTACGCTGTGTGCGCCCAGCGGGATCGCGATGATTACATTAATTATTTAGGCTGTATTCCATGTCTGCACTTTGCGTTATTACATTACACAAGTAAATGTATCATTATTATTGAGAAAGAATAAGAAGGAATCATTCGTGAGTTGATACCAAAAGAATAAAAAAGAACGGGTTGAAAACGCGTTCTTTGTTTTTCTTCCGAAAAATCTCTTCGCGTGTGTTGTGCATGCGTTCTTGAAAAGTGCACGGCAGGGTTGAACTCGTAATCCTTTCTACACTGACACCTATCTCTTCCTCTTGTTTTGAACCATTCTGAAAGAATAGAAATATCGTTTGTGAGACACAGTATAAAATTTTAACAAACAAAATCATATTGTATTGAAAACGTTTGTTACTTTTTTCTGAACATGGGTGCAAGCAGAGTAACATGCATTATTCACAATTATTTTACGCTGTGTGCGCCCAGCGGGATCGCGATGATTACATTAAATATTTAGGCTGTATTCCATGTCTGCATCAGCAGGGGTTGAAAATGCGTTTTGTATTTTTCTCCCCAAAATCCTTCGCATTTTATACATGCGTACTGGAAAGGTAGACGACATGGTTGAATTCGTGATCCTTTTTACGCCTATCTCTTCCTCATTATAACGGACCATTCTGAAAGAATGAAATTATTCATTTGTAAAGATACAGTGTGAAATAATAATGGACATCACGATAATTTCATAAATTATTTCGGCTGTAATCTTTTACGTATAGTGTACACATCAATGTTTCCTAACCAGCAAAACAACTGGAAGTCGGAACTAATATGGAAAGGATTATGATAAGCTGCACATGCATTCCAAAAATATATCTCTCAATGTTCTGTCACCAGTTTGTTTTACTGGATGAAACAATTTTGAATGAGTTTTTTTTTTTTTTTTTTTGGTCACATGCAACAGGCTCAGGAAAGGGACACAGAGCGGGAGGGGTTAGGAGGGGTACGATCCCCCTCGTAAGCACAAGAGATTTTACATTGCATGCATTCTGGTGCATACTTTGGGAAAGATATTTAGACAAACGCAAGAAAATTTTCCTCATTTCGGGAATTATTTGGCGACAAAATGACATGTTTGCCCCCACCCCCGTCGTCCAGAATCTACGTCCCTACATACGAACTGGGCTTTTGCGTTCTTAGAATACAGATACAAATGAAAAAATTTCGATGGAAAATTTGGAAAGCTGTCAATCCCCAGAATGTACTATAAGGTTTTTAATGGGAAACAAAGCGGGGAAAAGGTGGATTCAAAGAAGATATCCCCTCCCACCGCGATGGATCTGTCGTGTTCTCTCTTGTAAATGAAGTGAGAGACCTGGTGCACTCTTAAGATAAAACTTTTGGGAATCTTGCAATCTAAAAAGAAAAAAAGAAAAGGACCGAAAGGGGAGGGGGTACCCCCTCCCACGCGAGATATTTTTTTTTTCGCATTTTCAGAATTGAAATTCTGCAATGTGTTGCACACTTTGGATAAGATGTTTGGACAGTTTTCTATCCAAAAACGCAAGAAAAGTTTCCTCATTTCGGGAATCATTGGGGATCAAAATTATATGTTTGGTACCCCCTTGCATTTTTAGAATTCAGATGAAAATATGTCGCAAACACATTTATAAGGTAATCTGGGAAAATTTCAATCCCAGAAGTGTATACTTTTTTTTGAGGGGGGGGGGGGGACCCTTCAAAAATTGAAAGCATCTAAATATCTCCTCCCACCCACTGAACTTTTGCATTTTCTTTTAATTGAAGTAACAGACCTGGTGCACACTTTAGATGAAACATTTTAAAATCTGTCAATCTGAAGTGTACGGGGAGGGTATGGGAGGGGGTAGGCCTAGGCCTTTCCCCCTCTTACTCGAAGGAGATTTTGTATTTTCAGAATTGAAATTCCGCCATCTTTTGGTGAAATATAAAAACAGTTTTCTATTTTAAAAAAAAGGTAAGAACATTTCCACATCTCGGGAGTTACGAGGAGGAGCAAAATGATATGTTTGTCCACGATACTTTTATTGGGTAACCCCCCCCCCCACCGACCCCTCTGCATATGAGGGAGCTTTTGTAAGTGAAAGATCTGCTGCACACTCTGTGAATAATTATTTGGAAATATACGTCAATCTCAAAAGTGTACAAAGTATATTGTAAGGGATCCAGTATATAGCGGAGCTTTTGCAGGTTTATGAGTGCAATTCAACGATCTGGGGCATAGCTCTGGCGGCATTTGGTCAATTTTCCATGAAGAAAGTTCGAGATTTGTCCTTATCTTGAAAATTCGTGGGGGACAAATGATTTGTCTGCCCAAACACTCCCATAGGGGCGGGGCAAATGCCCCTTTGCCTCCCCCCTGATAGATTCGACGCCCCTGATCATCCCTTAGTATACCCAGGGAGGTGGAAGAAAGAAACCACCTCCCTGGTATACCCATAGATGTATCCTGACTGAGTCAGCAGAGTCATCATCGTTTCTCAGGAATGATTCAGGAATTAATGGAGAGGGTTCAATTATGGCGGTATAGTTTTTGTTATTGTTTGTTTGTTTGTTTTTCGTACATATTTTGCAGATGGTCCCGAGTTGCTCGCGTCATAGCATGTTTACATGTAGGTCTATATCTATTGACGTTGTTAACGTCTGGGCCATTCCTTACAGTGTATGTCGATTATTACTTTCTTCAGCGCTTGAGAAAAATATGTATTTACACAACATCCTACAAGATAGAATACTGTTCAGTTCTGTTACCTGTATTTCGGGGGGGGGGGGAGGGAGGGATTCATACCCCCATCCCCTAGTATTTACGCCCATGCCTTGTACTCGTGGTAGGGTCATTGTCATGCTACTTAAATTCTGAAACATTGAATCGTGAGATTTTGCAAATTGTATAAGCTTGCGTACTGATCATGGAAGAATAGTCAAAAAAATACTACAAATACAAATGTGCGAGCTTTTTTTTTTTCTTACGATTGACACCCATGACACTATGTGACCGTGCACCACAAAACGAACAAAAAGTCGTACACACTGATTTTGTGTGAGGACTGAAAATAAGTGAAATGGGCCAACTTAAGCGATCTTGAGTTTTTCATATTTTCTGAAAGAGCAAGTCTTCTTCTACATTATGCTAAAATTTGGGATCATAAAACGGGTAGAAAAGTGTGTTTTTTAGCAGTTTATCTTGAACATGTTTTGGTCGAATAGTGTTATCAGGTGTGTTTTTAGAGTCCCTTTTTTATTTCTTAAGAACCTTGTGCGTACTCTTCACTTTCAACTCTGATAACTTTTTAAAGGATGATGCTATTGCTTTGAAAGTTAGCATCATTTATGAACAAAATATGTTGATAATGCACGCTCAATTTCAGTTTAATCTGATAATCTCTTCATCATTGTTACTTTTGTGGTTTACATCCTGTTTTTTGTCCCATTCATTGCACAGCCAGCGCGGCTTGGTAAAGATTTAGTTAGTGCTTGAATAGACCAGGGAGGTGGAAGAACCTCCCTGAATAGACACTGCACTTCAGAGCCTCTTTTCTCAGTTCACACTTTTCCTGAGTGTGTGTTTTCATTTCAATATTTAGATAAAAATATGTTAGGAGAGTCCATTTGATTTGAGTTATACATCATTTTAAAACTTAAAGTCTGCTATTTTAGATTATGCTCTTAACTAAAATTTCATGTCTGGCGACTTTCTGTGCGTTTTGTGATGCAGGGTCACCTATAGTCTGTGGCAACATCTGACAGATTTTAGGATTTATTAGGATTTAGCCCCCCCCCCCCCCCCCCCCAAAAAAAAAAAAAAAGCCCAAGCTATTTTGACCCTTCCCAAGCCCGGGGGGGGGGGGCAACTTTTTATTTTAATCATTTAATATATCACCGTCATATTTGGCACATGGATAGAGCAACTAACATGCTGCATGACCGTACATTTGAATTTTCTCATGGTCACCCATGGAGGGCGCTATTTACGAGAAACGATAAAGAAATACATAAGAAATATGCTAAAAACATGATTTTCCTGTGTAATATCTTCATCTCGGTATACATGTCTTATTATAGACCAATCATTCTCATATTTGCCACAAATGATAAGTAAGTAGAATCTCATTATTGGCTATGGTGGAAATTTCTCAAGATCATCACATTGAGCGCTATTCATATGACATAAAAAATACATTTTGAGACCTGTGACCTGGGATAGGTAGGCGTACGTGTATAGTTATCACATTTCACATTTGCATGATATTGGAATTTTGAGTTTGTATACAACATAGATAGATAATAATTGATTATGATAATGTAATGATATTATAGGCATAACTAGAGTGTAAGAATCAAAATGATACATTATAGAAGGGCAATCGTTGTAAAAAGCGGGTTTTTTATTTTCGCTATCAACGTTTGATGCTTTTGTCACATACAAACAATGGACATGATAAGAAAAACATTTTTAGGACCATAATCACTTCACATGTTGCTTCTCCAGCAAATTTCAGCCCAGAAACGCCCATTCCATTCATTGTAATTTTGTTAATTGAAAGTGGAACAGAAAAAAAATGAATCTGACTGACATGGTTATCAGTTTATGGTTGCCATGGTAGCCAGGAATATCAAATAGAGCTAAATGTATATCGAAATGTTTGCAATAAGATGTTAGGATAAGTCACTAAATCTGGTTGAAATTGGATAGAGGGCAAAGGAAAGGCAAATGAAAATCTGGTACGGGCTCAATGCCCCCCTCCCCTTAATGGGCTTTAAAGGGTTAAGCTTACGGGGAAGGGTATGAAACTTTAAGTTACGAGTACTTAATCATTAAAACAACATAAGAATTGAATATTTCCTTGTGAACAATAGCAACAGCATAGCAACAGAAATGCTATTAAAATAATAAGAAAAAAGAAGGAAGAAAAAAAATAATGTACGTATTGCTGTCAATATGTATATGAATACGTGTGTACTTAAACTCTGTCTCCCTAATATGTGATACATAAATATGAAATTTGATATTGGCACATTATGGAAAAAGGTCTCCCTAAGATACTTATTTTTCAAAGTGTCTCCCTAAGGTGGACTCTTGGGTTAGAAAACCTAAAGGAGACAAAATTATCACTTTTAGAATAAATATCTGAAATGAATTTTCTTGGTTCCAATTTATATTTCGGATTAAAAAGAGATCTTCATTTCCAATGTTTTAACGTAATATGCAAAAATAGAAACTATGACAAAATCACTCTTTTCAGAGTTTACCATATTGTCGCTGTAAGGTATGTATTTCACGAACGTCTCCCTAAGGTTTCTTCCTATATATATATATATATATATATATATATATATATATATCTTGGAATTTTCCACGTGTTGGACTTCGAATGTTGTAATTATTAGAAGAAAGAGTCTCAAGTACGCCATGGATCCAACGATTACAAAAAAAGAATTGTAATCATAGGATCCATGGCGTACTTGAGACTCTTTCTTTATATATATATATATATATATTGTATATATATATATATATATATATATATATATATATATATATATGTATATCTTCATTTCCATTTGATTACCTAAGTTACAACATCAACATTGCAAGTCCAAACAAAACTTTTCTTTTGTTTGTCTTCGGTAAATTTTTGTGAGCGAGCGCAGCGAGCGAGCCAAAGACTTTTGCATTTCAGCTTTAAAAACATTGAATCCTTTATATCATGAAGAATTTGATCCAGATTGGGCTGCGGCCTGATATTTGGTGGTACATCAGTGACTGTGATCGACTCGTGTATGACTGTCAATGTGCGTGCCTGAGGAGCTGTGTGTGTGTCATGCTACATTCTTCTCCTGGCGCTAGGGTCACACACGGCCGAGTCATAAAACGGATTTGATCCGGTTGAAAATGAGCCGGAATAGTCCCGGCGCGGATGATTATTTATGCGACAGTCACACACGGCACAACTCATATGCGGTTCGAACCGGGTCTAGTCGGATATCAATATTTAGGAATTGAAATCCGTGAAAATATTTTTGAACATGACCAAAAAAAAAAAAAAAAATCACGGGCGTATCGTAGCCCCTGGAATCCATCAGGAAATGACAAGGGTTACAATGCGGGTCAATGCGGGTCTCTACTGCTCGAACCGGGTCGATACGGTTTTAATTCCTTACGGACCAAGTACGAAATCTTGTCGTGTGTGACTCCAGCATAATAGCGATATCGTATGCATATGTAACTCATATGCTTTATATACATATATTTAGCCGGAAACAGCTTTCAATGTTTTTATTACGATGAGAACAGCTCTGGAAAAATGCTGCTGTAAGGGAGGGAAAATCTTGGTTTACCTTTCTAGCGGTGTAGTTACATTTTCATGTACTAAATCTACTCAAAACTCATAGTGTTATTGAAAGCAAGCGACCATGAGTGAACAACACATTGGTTATAAACAAACCAGGGGAAAATAAGTGTGGTTTTAAAAGATAAGAGACAAAAAGTTCTACTTGCTGCGGAACAGCGGCATTGAACATCTAACCTCACATCTCTGGAGTAACTTTTTTCTTTCCTGTGGTGACAAAGGACAAGGTTTGGTTGACACTGCAAGGGCCCTTCAAAAACTTTCCTTAAAACGTCTGTGTTTGCTTGAATAATGATCACAAAGTAAACGGATCCTGGTGAAGGGGTATGGTTACCGATCGACTTTGGGCCTCCCATCCCCCTTTCTTACTTTTACAGATATCAAATCAATTCTATGATTATTAAAGTGATGAGCAATACCGTACGGGCGATTTCTTCTAGAAGCGTGGCATTGGTTGTTTCGAAATAGCATGGAGATAATAAATGTTCGGATGTAATCAAAAGACTGTATAGTAAAGCTCACGTTCCACCACACCGTTGGAAATTTTCTCAGATCGGGGAGGATCGGGGAAAAAATAAGCCAATCTGGACACAGTACGATGTTAAAACACTCTGAGAACGCTGTATTTACGACTACACGTGCTTGCTACGATGATTGGGAGTGAGACATTACAATCTCTGCAGCTTCGTTTAATAGAACGATGTAACTCCGCTCTCATTGCGATGTTCCCTATGTTATCCGATCTATGGACGCTGTATTTAAGATCTGAACGATCTATACGATGTCATCAGGCTGTTACCCCATTCAGAGAGCTGCAAAGTACCCGATGTGCCCCGATGTACCCCGATTCGACTTCCGAATCCACAGTTAACTTATTAGCATGCAGAACCAAAGGGATCTTTCAACTGTTATTATGGACATCGGAGAAGATCCTTAACTCACTGTTTTTCTGAAGCAATTCATTATTAAAGATATCAATTATTGAAAATACATGTAGGTCAATTTTCATAGGTGAGATCGGGGAGACATTTTGAGAGGGTTCAAAATTTCTTCCATATCTGAAAAAAAAAAAAAAATCAGAAGGAATGCCCGCTCCATCCCTGTCCTCCGAACGGTGCTGCTGCGATGTTTCCGATCCCTGACGCTTTTGCCGCGCCCCAATGGAAGGAGGAAGGACAGGATAATTATCGTTAAGGCCTTATAGCATATCGTCACAGGCTTTATTTGACCTTCTTTTTAGCTCGTATCCTTAATTACTAAAATTTGATTCGTCCACATTACTCCTATAAACATGCACGCACAACGACCCCCCCCCCCCCCCAGCCAGCACACACACACACAAGCACAAAACAGATATGGAGATGTGCGTATACGGATCGAAGTGTTAACATGAGACGAAATTTTATTTCACCCCCTCCCCTTCCCTTCTCATCACTCCCTAATCACCATTGAACCAATATTTGATATGAAGGGAATAGTGATTCCAACACGGCGGCTGAAACACGCGATGGCAATCCACGTTTAATTGTTCATCAGTAATTAATGAGTTTCTTCGTGAAAGCTAGAAAGCATCAGATTCTGTAGTTGGCTATGGTAGGACATAGTGGCAGGAGTTTGGATCGTCTTATTTTTTTCACTCAATTAAAGTGATGTGCTGAAACTATATGAGGAGATCCACCCCACTTTTCTTGAGTATAGCGCCTACGTATAGCAGGCATCAATACGAATTTGTCCTGTGGTCGAAAGATGGAATTTCTATTACTGTACCTGGGACCGAGGTATGGGAAAACAAAGGTAAGTTTTGTTAGAGCGTGTTTGATATAGGTCTGGAATGGTCATGATAGTAGCGTGTGTATGGAAAATATTATTGATATACAAACAATATCCATTGTATCTTGTCGTTTTGTTAGAGTTTAAGCTAAAACGAACACCTAAGATCAGAAAACGGTAGATAGATAGAGACGAATTTATCTGTATCTGGTAGAAAACATACTGACGTATTGTATATGAGGCTTCATACTTACCTTTAGTAGCAATTGAGTATATGAATATAAGAACGACCCAAGTCCATGGATGACCATTTCAAGTAAACTTAAAAAAAAAAAAAACTTCATATTTTTTTTATTTGTCCAATAATATTCTATTTAACTGTGATGGGAAGGCAACATTGTATATACAATTTAGAACATATATTATTATGACAATTAACATTTACATTAATTGTGGAGAGGCCATTTTGTGTGACGGACTTGGGTCGTTCTTTGATTCATATGGACTTGGGTCGTTCTTTGATTCATATATATGATATTCTGCTATAGAGATGAGAGAAGGACGAGAGAGGACGCTATAATATGAATGTAAGAACGACCCAAGTCCTTCATGTTTACATTCATATAAGATTTAACTCATTTGTTTCAGGCACTTCCGGGGGTAATTAGGATTTATCATTTATACACAAGATGAGTCCATGCATAACCTACAATTTCCCATGTCAAACTAAATTTGGCCAAAAATTGGACTTGGGTCGTTCTTATATTCATATACTCAATTGAGTATCAATCAAATAGATTCATTTTTGGAGGCGGAAGGCTAACTAATCATTTAACAAGATTTGACATATGATTTTCAAGTGGTTGTTTCTTTATTTTTACATTGTTGTGTTAACGTACAATCAAACAATACAAAATGTAATATTTCGTTAGCCTGGCATCTATGCTGTGCGTAAAACGAAAGCGGTCATAGTGGTCATAGTTATGTTTTAGGTGCGCTTTTTGACCTAAATTGCGTATCGAGCAAAACAATTCTTCCCTCACGAAACAACCCTTTTTCAGAGATTTTGATAAAGTGATTAAACATTTGACAAATTAAAACATAGAAGTGAGTTATAGACATTTCCAATCCTCCCTTTAAACTTACTGTCCAAAGTACTTCAATACCAGTTCTGTTCCCACTCCCCCGAAGAAAAAAGAAGTTAATTTTTATATATTTACAGTTCCTAACTGATTTCAAGTTTCCATGGTTGTTTAGATAACGTTTTATGTCTGAATTCATATTTATTCTTTACTTGCGTTCTGTATTTCGAATTGATAATGTCCCAATTTCAAGGCTTTTAAACATTGTGATTTCGTATTCATTTTATTTTCTTTTGTTTCCACTGATGGTAATTATGGGAATGACAAAATGATAGTGAAATCTTTGTCAATTTGTGAATTTATTTATTCATTTACTTATTCTTGCCGTTTTCCTTGAGCAGGATTTCCTTTTCATCTCACGTGGAAACGCTGTTGCCACTAATAATAATTGTAAATATAACTATGATGAAATGATGGCGATTTATTCTAAGTACTTATTCTTTCAGATTCCTTTTAAGAAGAGAAGCTCTTTCAGCTCACTCGGAGATGCTATCTCGAGGGACCCTGTAAGGCATACAAAATACAATTTTCGTAAAAGACAACAACAACAAAAACGAAACCACTTACTTGAAGACACGGTAACAAAGAGTGGGTACAGGTACAAAACTATATAAAGAATAGAAAAAAGTCTATGAATATATCTGCACTTAGCATTTATGCAACGTTCATTCATATTCGCCAAGAAATTAATGAATTTAATTTGCCATTGTCGAGGACATATTTTTCCAAATCTATTATTCTCTTTTGTCGGCCCTAGTAAACTTGTGAAAATCTCCAAATAATAGCATAACAGAAGCTCTAAGTTCTAAAATTTTTCATCTCATTTTTTTTTTTTTTGTGAGAGTGTGTGTGCAATGTGTGAATTTCTAAATATCACCAAATTTTATTATCTTAGTTCTTATGCTTTAAATCTCATTGTGTGTGTGTGTGTGTGTGTGTGTGTGTGTGTGTTTGAATCACTGAGGATTTTTGCAAGCAGTAATTTTATTGTGTTGTTTATTGTTATTAATTGTGATTGATTTTTTTTTAATTCAACACAATTGTTCAGTCAAGTCAGCTGCTTTGTTTTTGTCTAAGTGTCCTCTTGCGTGCGTTTCATGTCTCCCCTGCTTCTCAGGCAATTTACCGTATCCTTTCGTTTGACCAATAAGTTACTGCTTATGGGAGGACCGCGTTCTACAGGCTAGGCTTTTCAGCTCTTTTCTTCTTTTCCAATAACTTTTCCTCGATGCAATAAAGTTACAGTTTGCTCATGTATTCTCTTAAACTTTGTTCGTTTTAATTGTACAACATGATTTGCATTGATTGCATATGCATATGCATAAGATTAACGTACTTGTATACTCTTTTTGGAAGTGAAATATAGTGAAATAATATGCTATTATGTTATAATTGGCTGCAATATTTCCCCAGACGACGATATATGCTGTAGTATAGCATGTTTTTTTTTTAGCATTTCAGCCAGTAAATCTTCCTTTCTCCCCAAATTTTCTGCGCGGTGTGGTCTATTATCTCTAGGCTCGTTGTGCCTCATCATCCAACTGCCATTATAATTTTCCCCACATTTTGAAGCACCTAATATTTTAGTCCTTACACTCAATTCTGATATGAATTTGACGTCGTGACAAAATTGGAAGCATCCGACAGTTCTTCTTATTTTGCTAATATGAAAATGGTCTCCTGAATTTCAAATTTTATTATGCGAGATTTCATTATTCGAGAAAAGTGGAATATGTTGGATTTTCTTTATTCCTTCTTTATATCGTTGTACACATGTGACATCACAAGCTATACTAAGTAGTCTTCTTATCCAGCCTGGAGTGAGCAGAAACTTCAAAAACACATTACTTTTGATCTCACTGATGCGTTCTACTAATACTGCTGCATTCACTCAATCCACATGTCTATGAAGGTGAACTTGTCCTTTAATAGTTTGCTGGCACAAACCCTTGTTGGTCGAAAAGGATTCTGCGCCAAGACTACTCTATGCACCAGCGATACCTGGCACTGCAACCTCTCACAACAACTTGTTGGCAGAAGCTACAACCATGGATCATACGTTGTAGTAGGGTCCATGCTACAATACAGGGCGGTATGGGACAGTGCCAGAGGGTGGTGCATGTAGTAGTCTTGGTGCAGACTTCCTTACGACCAACAAGGGTTTGTGCCTGTAAACAGATTTACTCTCTTGTTTGCACCCTGGCGTCCTTCTCTTACCATGGCCGTCTCATGGTACAATCGTTGCTTCAGCAGATTCGATGATCATGCTTTTTACGTGCATTCTGGTTGTGTGTTGTTGCCATAGCAACGGTATATACTGAGGAGGAACCATGGAAGCGTATACGGATGGTGCTTATTAATAATGCTAATGAATCAGTTACAAGAGCTCAGTTTTCCACTTTTTCTATTATTGTAGGATTATTGAGCAAAGCATCATCGTTGGAAATCTTTTTTTTTTTCATCCCCCTATTTTTTTACCCCGACATTGGAATGCTGAGGTGGTTTGCTTTAAATTGTCTATTTCATTTTATATCTGAAAGGTTGTTACGTACCACGAGCGCATGTACAGCTGATAGCGACTACTTCATCGGCTTATGCATCGTGCTCTTTGCAATGCATGAATGAAGCGGGAGGTATTTATACGTGCATGAGTTGTGACTCTCTCACACAAGGGACCTTCACTTTGTCTCCTGTCTGACGAAATGCCATTATTTGAAAAGATCCCAAACACTCTTTTTTTTCAACAACAGCAACAACAAACAACAAAAAACAAACAAGCAACAACAAAGCAACTGGAAATGTATGAGTGGTCAAATGAAAAGAAAATGAATTTAACGTCTAAAATTAGAACTCTTGGGCCAGTTTAACTGAAATCTTGATGTTATGTTACTGTAAGTTTCGACAGACATTTAAACTCTTTAATCAAATACGTTTTTTTTTAAGGCTATAGAAAGGATACAGCAGTTTTGGGTAATTTTAAGATTTCAATGAGATTTCAAAATGTAAAATGACATTATTTGGGATTTTTGTTTTGGATTTATTGAACACAAATTACTATAACGGACGTTTTTAAAACAAAAAACTCCTTTTTTTTCGATTAAGAAGCTACAAACATGAACACTTGAAAATATATTTTCAAGCATTAGGTCTTTTAAAGTTCCCGAAAGAGGGGTTAGATCCCCGGCTAGAAGGCCCCCATACACTAACTTTTGTCAAGCTGCTTGCATCATTGTTTCCGTGCGGACAGGTATCCCAATCAGCATATAAATTTAGCTCAGGTGGATTGCAGGACAAAGCCGCCACTCCTATAAATCGAGTGAAACGAAAGACTCAAACCTTAGAATTATATTTAATTCTACACCAAGTTCTCCGTGTGAGTGATCAGGTGAACAGAAAATTTAAAGTAAAACACACACACACACACACACACACACGCTCGACTCAAATGTATGCTTTCAATTTCGTGTTTGAGCGGCATAATGGTAAATTACAGCCAAACAATCATTCGCTATCGAGCTGATAGCGCTGATCTCCTGCAATGTCTGTGGCACCCTTATCCATCATCGATTAAACTAATCCTTTGAGATAGACAGTACTGCACCTCGAATTCAAGATCGGATGAGACTGTGCATAATTATGGACACTATCATGACAAAGGACTGTGCGCTTATTGCAATCAGTCCCAGCAAATATACTCATCAATCCATAGTAGACACTACTTAAAAATATGCATTTGTGATATGAAACCCACAGTCTGCATACCTATTTTGAATAAGTCGTCCACGTGTTGGTGTACAGCAATAAAAACATCAAAAATAAAACTGAAACGTTCATGGTGTATTCATCAACAATATATTTCGGTACACAAGTAAACTGTTGGTTAATACAGCAAGATCTTGGTTTCAATTTTACTTTTGAATATATACATATATAGCAGAACTAGAAATAGCAATACAAATGTCACAATAGAGGAATGCATTTAGAAAATGCCAATTGCCTTGATTTTGATTCAAAATCTGAATTTTCGGGGACCTCCCCCTTCCCTTTTAGCACTTTCAACCCTGACGAAGGAGAGACCCTCGAAAATTCGGATTTTGAATTAAGATCAAGGCAACTGACATCAATGCATTCCTCTACTGTGACATTATTATTGCTATTTATATTATTATAATGTCTTTGTGTGTGTGCGCGTGTGATTGTGGGCTTGTGTAACAAGTACATAAATGCGCTACAGAGCAAGTACCATACCTTAATTACATTCTCTTGTATTCATCTACCGCAGGCCTTCATTAACCTGTTTGTTCTGTTCCTCGTTCATATTGGAACATCGCCAGGTAATTATGAATTAGCATTCATCCAAAAATATTCCGGAAAGTGATTCCAATGACAGACGAAGGGCTTCGAGGCTAGCTAAGGCTAATGGTTTTACCTTATTATCAAGCACATCTAATTTCATGAATTCTTCATTAGACCATCGATAGTTTTCGCGCCAGAAATCATCATCTTATCCATCAGTCTAACAACGTATAAGCGTATCATTTCTTTGAGGAAGATAAGAGTCGGTTATTTCCAATTATTCTCACAAAATGGGGAAAATATGGTAATTACAGCACAGACAATTGACTTTGATCATTACTAGAACAAGTCGCGAAAGTAATGATTAGTTGCAAATTTAGCAGTTAAGAGCTTTTAATCATCCAACAACCATATCACTTAATAGAATGTAAAATTATGACCAAAAGGGGTGAACAAGATTGTTATTCTTACTGCTGATGTAACGACTATCTTTATCTCCATGTAACGACTATCTTTATCTCCATGTCCGTTTATATGCTTTGCACTGGTTCTGTCAAAGTTCTTTTACAGGCTTTGGCTATTTGTGTGTACGCTTTCTTCCTGTGTTGTTTATGTATTCTATGTTCTTTGATTATGTTGCCTAAAGTCTATGTTTTCGTGAATTTGCCTACTCGCTGTACTATCCGTGAACCCGGAATTGTCCGTGCATCTTTTGTGCCAAAAATGTTCATTCCTTTGCTAACTCGTCAGTTGACATGCCTTCATATACGTTATGCCTCTTTTTATGGCAAATCGACTTAATGTACCTTTTGATTCCCTAGATGATGATGAACTCTTTGATCTGTTTAGATGTTCCCCTTCGGAATTAAGTCGGAATAAGTCACAATCGTCTGCTTTATTTGACGATCTTATTGTTAATAATGTAAACTCATCTTCAAAAGATATATATAATGATTTTGATTTTGAATATGACTCCCCTCAAATTCCTTCTAAATATGTAACTGTTGATCAGTTTAAAGATTATACAAAAAGTTTTTCACAAAGCATATTTTCTATGTTACATTTAAATATAAGGAGTATTAATAAACATTTTGATGAGTTGCAGATATTATTAGATAATCAAAATAAACAACAAATTTCAGTAATAGGTTTAACTGAAACATGGTTATCATTTGACGTTAATTTGCCGTATGCATTAAATGGTTATGAGTTTATCGTTAATAACAGAGTAAACAGGACGGGTGGTGGAGTCGCTTTTTATTTATCTGAAAAATTTGAATTTAGTGTTTGTGATGAATTAAATGTAATGAATGAAATTGTAGAGACTTTGTTTGTGGAAATTTGTATTCCGCAAAGTAAGAATATTATAATTGGTATTGTTTATAGACCCCCAAGTTCTAGTTCCAAGGATTTTTTGAATTGTATGACAAATTTATTAAAAAGTCCTTTGTTTATCAATAAAAGCATTTTCATAATGGGTGATTTTAATATTGATTTGATTAGGAATGATGATATCACATCTCAAGAATTTCTTGAAATGTTTTTGTCAGCCTCTTTCTTGCCACTAATTTCGAAGCCAACTCGTGTTACAAATCACTCCGCAACCCTCCTTGATAATATTTTTTCTAATTCTGTGCAGATTTTAAATTCTGCTATAATTTTATCTGATATAACTGATCATTTCCCTATTATAACATGTTTTGATTTTAAACATTTGGTTAATAAGTTTCAATTTTCTTCATTTAGACGTAGAGCTTCACCGGAAAATTTGGCTAGCCTTGGTGCTTGCTTAGATAGGGCTGACTGGTCTAGTGTTTATGATAATGATGACGTAAATGCATCATTTGAAAATTTTTCAGGGATTATGAATAAATATTTAGATGAATATATTCCTAAAATAAAAGATAAGTTAGTTAATTATAAAACGTCTCCTAAACTTCCATGGATTTCAAAATCCGTTCTTCGTTCAATAAATAGGAAAAATAGGTTATATTATAAATTCAAAATGAAAAAAACAGAGAAGTCAAAAAATAAATACACTTCGTATAAAAATATCTTAACGAAGATTATACGGTTGGAAAAGAGGAAATATTATATGATTCAGTTAGAGAAATATAAACATGATATAAAGAATACATGGAAGATATTGAAGCAGGCTATGAATATATCAAAAAAGAAATTAAATATTACAAAGTTAAAACATGATAATAAAATTGTTGAAGATCCTAATGATATAGTTAATATTTTTAACTCTTATTTTTCAATGATTGGGGAAAATCTGGCAGAAAAAGTACCACAGTCAAATATGCATTTTTCTACATTGTTAGGTCAACCTAATTCTAGTTCAATTTTTTTTGTTCCAACTACCAAATATGAAATAATAGATATTGTTACTGCAATGAATAATAAACGAAGTGCCGGTTATGATGATATAAGTAATTTTATTTTAAAGGGAATTATATCATCAATTGCTGACCCACTTTCATATATTTTCAATAAATCTATACTAAATGGTGTTTTTCCTGAAATTATGAAAATAGCGAAGGTTTTTCCTTTATTTAAAAAAGGAGATGAATTTGATGTAAGTAATTATAGACCCATTTCTTTGCTTTCATCCTTATCTAAAATTTTGGAAAAATTGGTGTTTGTAAGAACAATTAATTTTCTTAATATTCATAATGTTTTTACAAATTCTCAATTTGGGTTTCGTCAGAAACACAGTACCATTCATGCCCTTTTGAAGTTTATTGACCACGCCGCGCATACTATTGATAATCATTCTCATCTTATTGGTATCTTCCTGGACTTCTCCAAGGCCTTTGATACGATAAATCATGACATTTTATTATATAAATTGTCTCATTATGGAATACGGGGGAAGGCCTTGGAGTGGTTCAGGAGTTACCTACAAAATCGAAAACAATATGTATCTCTGAACGAGAATGACTCAAATCTAGAATTTATTGAATGTGGCGTCCCACAGGGTAGCTTATTAGGACCATTACTTTTTATCATTTATATTAATGACTTTTGTAGATCATCTGATATACTCTCATTTATACTTTTTGCTGATGATTCCAATGTTTTCTTTTCTCACCGAAATCCAGATACTCTCGTAAGCATTGTTAATTCTGAACTGAAAAAAGTTACTCAGTGGATAAGAGCTAATAAATTATCACTTAATCTCAAGAAAACTAAGTATATGCTTTTTAGCAATTCTGTAGAAGCTTTGCGCACAAATATCATTTTTGATGACACTCTGTTAGAACGTGTATCTCATATAAAATTCCTTGGTATCACAGTGGATGATAAACTTTCATGGAGACCGCACATTATTAACATTAGTACAATCATTTCACGTAATATTGGTATCATAAATAGACTCAAGTCTCATATTCCAATGTCCTCTTTGTTGACCTTGTATTTTTCTCTGATTTTACCGTATCTTAATTACGGACTCCTAGCATGGGGTAGTGCCCATCAAACTTTATTAGATAAATTACTAGTACTGCAAAAAAGGGTACTTCGTATCATATGCGGCGTCCCGCCACGTTCCCATTCAGAGCCATTGTTTACTAAATATAAGATTTTGACAATTAAAGATTTGTATTTTTTTCAGCTTGGTCAGTTCATGTTTAATTACAATGCAAATGCACTTCCCAGTATTTTCAATTCAATGTTTCCACGGAATCAGTTTTTTCATAATTATCCGACTAGACAATCTAATGAGTTTCATTTGCCCCTCCTGAGAACTTTATTAGCTCAGAGTACATTTATATACACCGGTCCTAGATTTTGGAATTCATTAAGCTGTGAAATAAAAAATTCCCCTTCTTTGCATTCTTTCAAGCGCAAGTTGAAATTATTTCTGTTAAATCCTCTTTGATATATTTCGTCATTAGTTAGATCTCATCAACCTCAGGGTTCATCATCCATCCACCAATCTTTCGTTTACTGACTTCATTATTACGTAATGGATTACATGGATTATTATGCAATAGCCATTAAATCCCTGCACAGCTGCGTGCAGTACCAGCCCTCTGAAGCACATTCTCAATCACCCCCTGTTCCATTTCCCTAGTTCAGCGTGTAGGCATTCTCTTATTCTCTTTCTCTTTTTTTTTCTTTTCCTTTCTCTCTCCCCATTCTTTCCGTCTTTTTTGTCAAGTCGTGTCATGTCTTTTGTATTTCTCCTGTCTTGTTCCTTTCTGTCGTAAATTATAACTGTGATAAGTATTTGTAAATAAGTAATTCATAAGTTTGTTCATTTTTTGAGTGGTTCACAACATACAAGCTCGCTTTTCAGTGGACCTCTCAGTTCTTTTTTTCCCCTCAACTGAAGCATAACTTTGTACTTTTTTGCCAGTATGCATTCTTTTGTTTATTTGTATCATTTATCTTTTACAAAGTCGAATGTTTATGTTTATGATGTAATTCCAAATATATTATGCGTTATGTTTTGTTGAAAAAAAAAGAAGAATGAAAAATAAATGAATTGAATTGAATTGAATTGAACTATAAATTGGAGTAATCACAAGCTGCAAAATCAGAGAAACGAGCGCTACTCTCCTAGTTTGCCTTTTCATCGTTAAACCGCATTCTCTTGCTATCGGTTCAGTAAAAATCTCAACGGTTAAATGGTGAAGATTGTCGAGGGTAAGTACTTCAGAGGAAAAAAGTGTCAAAGGTGCACTTGCAAGGAGTAAAAATGCTAAGGGTAGAAACGTCCTGAGTAAAATAGATAGATAATATATTATATGTATATTTGTATATTATATATTATATACATTATATATAATTATATCATTATGCATATATATATATATATATATATATATATTGAATAAAATGTGTGAGGAAGTTTATCAGTGACAAATATGCACTCATGAGTAAAATAACATGAACAAGTGTCGGAAGAAAATTGTCACTGGTAAAAATATCACACACACACACACACACACAAATATCAAAGGGTAAAAAGTGGCGCGGCATAGCAAAACACTTTTTAAGAATGAGATTAGAAACGTATAACTTCTCATTGGCGGATTGGGGGGTCGAGCGTCCCTTTATTTTTTATTTTTTATTTTTTGGTTAAAACAAAGGAAATGAGAAGAAAAATTTAAAGGGGCGAGTGGGCCACACCTTTTAATTTTTTAAAGAAACCGTCTTATTCAGCCGATGGCACCAGAAAATTGCCTTTCTGTGTTTTGCTCGTCCGCCGATGAAACCCGGAAGTGACACCAGAAATATTTTTGGCGCCTCTTTTTACGGAATTCCTGAATCCACCCATGCGTTTACATTGAAGATGGAACCAACATCTGATATTTTGCTGTAGCTTCATCTCATTGTCTTATGACTGGAAAATTCTGTCAGCCATGTCAATCACTAGTCTTTCTGGGCAAAATCTGGGCAAAATATAATGATTACGACTTGTTGTTCTTTTCACTTTTAGCAGGCCACCGTACATCCGAATGCTATTTCTTGTGAGCTATCTTTCGTACGGCAAAAAGCCTACTCCAATAGTTAAGTAATTTTCATCAGTCATTCCCAAGAATTTGGCAAATACATGGCATATTTAGGTTACTCCATTGCAGTTTGTGTCTTCGTTAGGCATGGAAATAGAATTGTTTACGCCCTTCAAAAGCTTTGATTAGCTTGAATTTGTCATGTTCACGCCATGCACGAATAGCTAACACTTCCTCTTAACAGAACTTGATTGAAAACTGCATGATTACTATTTCTGTAGTTAACCAAAAGCAGTGTCTCTAGAGTCAAAGTAAACTAAAATTGTCCACATTGTTCATAATGCCATAGTTCTATTTCTTACTGCATTTTTCACATTCAACAGGAACTTGCGCATCGAATGGAGACATGTGTCCAAATGTGCATCGCGAAATGAAAGACGCATGTCCGTATGTATTCTCCGAAAGGACTGGCGGCTACATAAGGCTGACTCCGAAGTACGTCCCACTGGATCATCCTAATTATGACGTCATGGTTCCAAGAGAGGCCAGAGGGATGACCAATTATTACTGCGCCCACCCAGGTACTATAGATTTGTAGGTAAAGTGGATAATCAATATACAATTCTCACATCTCGTTTGCCACATGACATATTATCACGTATTGTCTTACAACAACACATATGTAAAGGTATTGCCTGGGGTATGCTGCCCTTATATATACGGTTGTAAGCGCACCCACTCGTCATGTGATGATGATTGCCGCTATAGCACTTTGGGAAATTTGTGTCCGTTTCCCCCTTACTACGGAAACAGTTAAGCGCCAGAGAGAAGACGAGGTAATTCCATGCCTTTTCCAAGTTCTCAGCCACACACGACCACAAACACACACGAAGAAAGAGAGAGAGAGAAAAAAAAAACCACGGAAAATCAAGATCTCAGACCCGACGAGGAATGCTTTCGTCATGTTGGTGACACGTATACGCCGCTTCCGTAACCTTGCCTTTGGATGTAGTAATGACGACCCTTAAATAGCTCTGCTTCTGCACCTGCTCCTTCAGGCAATCTTCAGAGCAATTAAGTTGGCGTACAGAGAGCTTCTGGTCATTGGATGGATTGGGTAAGCATTTGTATATGCGCCATCTGCTGACTTTTCCATTGAGGTCAACAGTGAAATACTTGTTTGATAAGATTGGTGGCATAAGGCACGTATCTTGGCATCTTTGAGTCATCAGCTCATACGGATTCCGGACAAGAAATCTATGATTTACTGTATCATAGGCTGCAGAGAGGTCGAAGAAACCAGCACCAGTGATCATATCTTTCTTAAAATCTAAGATGAATTGAATGGCATTCACTACTTGGACAGGACTTGATTTCCTTGGACTGTAAAGCGTGCTTGTTCAGGGATAAGGCGTTCATATGTAGGAGACGGTACGGTTGAGAACAGCCTTTCAAACAGCTTGTATGTGAATGGCACAGTAGAGAGATTAGTTGTAACTCTTCGAGATTTGGGGTCTTTTCCCGGCTTCAGCAAGGCAGGGACTTTGGCTTTCCTCCGTAATGTAGGGATGTTGGCAGAGTTCAGCCACTGAAATGCTCCAGGGATTGACCTGTTCTGAAAGGACATTTGTCAAGTTTACCTCTGTAGCTCTCTCCAATTGAAAAAGTATTGTGAAGTCGTGAGACCATAGTGAACAAGCGGCAGTGGCCTTTGGAATCTTAGTTCTTTTGAGAAAGTGGTCTGGGTTTCCTTGGTTGTTCACAAGGAGTTGGTGATCAACGTGATCACCTGTGACCTGTGATCTTGATTATGGCTTTTTTGCAGTCTTTGCTGAGGACTGTAATAGCTTTTTCTAAAGGCTTTTCTGCAGCTGTGTGTGGCGTCAGTTAGGTGGATGCAGTCTTGCCATTTTATCTTACTGCTGTCTGTAATACTGTAATACACAGATTTGCCCAGCGTCTATGAGTCGTTCTAGCAGTGCTTGATATGTCCTTAGTACAACAACTTTGACTCATCTCCTCGTCTTTAGGGATGCAATCTTGAGGGGTCCTGTGCCAAATTTTTCCTCGTTAGTCCCCTTACATAAATATAGCATATCGCCGAAAAACATATCAGAATGCAATTCAAAACATAGAAACTATGGGTGCGTTCGAGCGCTCTATTTAAGCGAACCAAAGCGAACTGAACTAAAGCATACCGTACCGTACCATGCCAATTTTGGTGCGTTCGAGCGCTCTGTGGAGAAATCGTACCTCACGAGTTATTTTTAGAAAAGGTCACGTTTGTTTACAGCAAGAATGTCATTCAACTCTCGCTTGAACTACTTACAGCTGTCGCCGTCCCGAACAAAGAGAATGATGTTTTTGCATTGTGACGTAGGCGCATGATACGCGCATGCTCAATGAACTTTTGGTACGCTTTGGTACGCTTTTGAAGCACATCGGGAAGTGGTCCACTCTTGTCTCGGTACAGTACGGTACGGTACGGTACACTTCTGGAGCGTTCGAACGCTCCTCTGGCGCGGGTATGGTACGGTACAGTTCGCTTTAGGAGAGCGCTCGAACGCACCCTAATGTTATGTTAATATAATGATGATGATCAGCTATTTAACACAAAGACACACACAAAAAAATGAGGGAACCATTTCATCAGCATGCTTTTTTTTTTTTCCATACAGCGTGCGTACCAAATCCGTGTGGAAATGTTGGAAACTGTTCTGAAACATTGGTCGACTTTGAGTGCCACTGCAGCAGGAATTTTACCGGAAAGACATGCTTTGTTGGTAGGTATAAAGAGAGGCTTCAGTGATTCAGGCCCAGATTTCAAAAGAAAGAAGGAGGCGCATGGGTCCGACAGCAGGCAAACAAGGCCCGTGAGACCGACACTAAGCGAAAAAAAGCCTACAAGACCTTCACTGTGTACATTAGTCCAGGACTCGTAAGCCTTCGTGTTTGCCCTGTAGGCCTTATTCTTTCTGTGTATTTTTCTCTCTTTTTTTAGGGGGGAGGCGCAATGTTAGACTCATGGGCCTTATTTGCCTGGTGTCGAGCTCGAGGCGTGTATGACTCGTGGGTGCCGGACTCGTGATGTGCACCCGACATAAACTGTGTGGATTCTTACAATTGTCTATTATTTTTTGAGTATGCTTATGAAATTTGCAGTGTCATATAAATGGAGGTGATACACCAATAATTCTTATCCAATGTTATCGGTCCGGTGATGTAAGAATGTGCCTCTTGTTTACTATGTTGTTTCTTTGTTTATTGTCAAGAGCTTGATGCAACTTGAACAAATAATGTTCCAAATTCACAATTTGATTATAATCAAAATCAACTCTGTGAATCCGAGAACGGCCTTTTGAAAGGTTGCATCGTGTAAACTGCTTGATGGTGCATTTTGAGAACTATAGCAATCTCAGAGTAGTCATGGAAGCAGTGTTAAGTTAGCTGAACTTGGAGCTCCATTTTCATTCTTTTTTCTACTTTTCGTTTATCGTATTGTTGCAACAGCCCAGTGTCCAGAGGGATGGTCTGCGCGTAACTTTGAGACTGAGTCGTGTTATCTTCACCAATCTAACGCTCTGACATGGACCGCCGCGAGGGACTCCTGTGTTCAACTTGGCGGATACCTAGCAGCCATTCAGACTCCCAAAGAGATGACGTCAGTTAGGGAATATCTGACGTCAATTTTCGTTGACCAATGGGTATGGATAGGCTTGAATGACCGCGTCAGCGAGGGAACTTTTACTTGGACCGGGTTTGGTGGCGCTCTACCCCTGTCCAGCAGCTTGTGGAATCCCGGCGAGCCAAACAATGCTTTGAACGAAGATTGTATCGTGACAAATGGATATAATTTCAACGATGACGCGTGTCACGATCTCCATCCCTACCTATGCGAACTCCATCTGTGATGAACAAGAACATTTATACGTTGCTTATAAATAATATGTTTTTCCTCTTCTTTTTTTTTTTGGGGGGGGGGGGGGGGGTTCGAATAGCGACCATCCAACACTTGTCTTTTTACCCATATCCTGCATTCTCATGCACAATTTGATTTTCTCATATAGATTATGGATTTGGATATGATCGGGTATGTTTTCATCCCAAATACATGATAAACATGATATGATTTTCAATTCTTATGGTGATTAGATTCTGGACTTTTTTTTTCTTTGTGTGTGTGTGTGTGTGTGTGTGTGTGTGTGTGTGTGTGTGTGTGTGTGTGCAATCATGTGATGGGAATGATATTCACAATTCTGACTCCCGAGAGTATAATACTTTTGTTTCAGGTGACGTTGGTTCCTTTTTTTTTTTCGAAAACACTGTAACTGGATCCAGTCCAAACAACTCGTATAAAAAATGTGTTAAAGATAGTCAGTTTGTTAAATTCAACTCTTTCCCTCAAAATAATACTTTGGGATTTTCCACACTCGTCACACATAGCAACATGACGTCCTTGCGGGGCTTAAAATACACCAGTACAGCCTTGATGGCATATTAATTTGATGAGGAAAATGAGACAAAACACCCAACGGAAGTTAATGGTTGCTTGTACAAACAACATCTTGTGTCACGGCGCTTAGGTATTATCTTGCAACGCATCTATGCACTAAGTTTGGCAGAGGGAAATCATTATGCCTTTTGATTGTCTTTGTTATCACCGGCATCACCATGACAACAATATTAGGTAATAGATTTAGCCTTGCTTCACTCATGTCATGGAACGATGAGAACTATTACCAACAAAACAAAACAAAAATAATTATGCTATTGCCTCTATTCTATGAAGGAATAAGGTGTCTACTATTACCATCAACGAGACGCCATGCGGCGTTCATGAAGAAGCATGAGTACGGAGATAAATGAAAGAAAGAAACAACAGAAAGCAACAGAGACAAAAACCTGGGTGAATTTGACTGAAATCAATTAGTTAAGAGAGGCGAGGATTAATCTTCAAAGTAGGCATGCCTATAAGCAATAATTACAAGGCACTTTAACCCATTATGTAGGCCTCTGGGGCTCAAAGCCGTGGATCGTAACACAATGGTATAACGTGTACACAAGCATTTAGGCGAAAGATTTCCCTAGTGATCATGTAACGTAGATCCAAATGACAAAACAAAAAGACCAATGCGAATTTTTACATCAGTGTTCTTAACGTATCGTTACATTGATGAGAAGCCCCAGTGGATCATCCAAAATTCATGTTAGAACATCTTTAGATATCTAACCTTTGATTAATTTGTTTTATAAAGCAGCAACTTACTGTGGAGTCCTGACTGTATAGACTCCATTTAAATGTAAAATGTGGTATCCATGACTAAGCCATAAGGCTTTGGATATTCATTTATTATAATCATCTCATTAATATGCATGTCTCAGATTTTATGTTATTTGTTGTAATATTATTCATTGAGTTATCCATATGCAATACCACTCTTTGTTCTCCATCACCATATTTGGTACCCTACCATCCCAACAGTGAAAGGTATCTTTGAAATGAGTGAGTACTTAGGAATGTCCGCTGACCACAAAACTTGCCCCGTGCAGGGTGAATAAACCTCACTTGAATTTTGGCTTTCAACCTCTCAAGTCATGTGTGCTTTGTCTCCTTTCTTGTGAATGTGAGAGTGAGTGTAAAACTGGACCATGTGACTATTTGAAAGTTTCCCTAGTACATTAAATAGAATAAACTTCAGATTGTTAGTTCTGGAGCTTAAAGAAAAGATGGAATGAACGAACGTATAAAAGTGAGTCACACTTTACGGGAGATTCATCAAATCAAAGCAAATCAAATCTTGATACTATCAAATAAGGAAGACTTTGATAACTCTATCACCAACCAAAACACAAAGTGACAAAGGGCGAGCGAGAGAGAAAGAGAGAGAGAGAGAGAGAGAGAGAGAAAGAAAGAAAGAGAGAAATCGGGAGTCAGACAAGGAAAATTGGAAAGAAATGTAAATAAAAATTAATTTCTGTTTAGTTATATGAGAAGCAGCGATTTTTGTGGTAAACCCTAACATTCGCATTACAGAAGACACGGTGTACATATTGAATTTTCAAGGTAAACGAACTAAAAGCACCAATTTTTTGATTGATGACAATGGATGTGTCAACGCAAATTGAATCAGACCGAAATGAATGACCGTAAATTCAAGCGATATAAGGCCATAATAAGTTATATTAAGATTCTTTCAATTTGATAACCCTTCGTCTAAAATCTTGAGTTAGAATGAATTGTAATTCTTATATTTTACAGAAAATGCTTTCTATATTCTTTCTTCAGATCCCCATAATGGGTTGCTCAGTTGTACGGCAGCTGTATATGTTTTCACATGCGTCTGCCAACAAGTTCGCGATATTAACGACTATAATTGTCTGGCTGAGTGTTTTTGATGTGCTGGTAATAAACCCGTTATAAATCACAGATCTGCAGTGATCAAAATCATCCATGCAGATCAATCTGTCCCTGTAGTAATTACGATTTAATGAGGAATGTGCGGATAGCAGCACGGCATGCGTGTTCATTTAAAGTGTGTATGTAGCAAAGGTGGATCTGCGGTGTTATGAGGCCCTATTTATACATTTTAAAGGTGATCTAGATACTACATGTCGTCAATTTTGCGCCCTATTTCTTCACAATGTGTCATTGTTGCTACATATTTATTTGCCTCTATAGCCGCGGTTTATCGGATAGTGCAAAAGAAGTGACTATTTACAATTTGACAGTGACAAATTGAAAATTGCCGTATGTCCTGCGAGAGTTCGAGTGCATGTGATGTAGCTTTGAATGGAACTGTGTTAATATACAAAATAATGCACATGTGAATGGGCGTTAGTTTAGTGGAGATGCAGCGCACTCGAGGATATCTACCATGGTGTAACATGCACGAGGCGCAGACATGTTTTGCGTGTTGCACAACATTGTAAATACCCAAAAATGAGATGCATCCTCATTATAACGTCACGAACTTAAAACTGTGCATTATTTGTTCTATAAAATGGCTCTATGATATTAATATTTTTTCCATTTAGCCCTACCTTCATCGGTAAATATAATTGAGCTACATGAGCCAAGATGTCCGAAGAAATATTCTAAACACACTTAATACCAGCTTATACATTGTTTACTGACTTTAGTGCACACTGCTAAAAGATGCAATTGTGACGTTGAGACTGATAACGGCAAGTCAGGTCACGCGGTGCGTCTCTGAGCGGACCTGAAGCCTACCAGTCATCATTAGTTCGCGGTCAGAGGTAAAAACTTGTAATGCCCGCTGGGCGTGTTAAACAACATGGAAGACTAGTCCCGTTAGCGTGTGTGTGTGTGTGTGTGTGTTTAAGACAGCACAGATTGGGGACCCTAACCCTAACCCTAACCCTAGCTCTAACCCTAACCGTCAAACCCAACCCTAACCCTAACCCTAAACCCTAACCCTAACCCCACGTGTTTCCCATAGGTTTAATACGAGCCATGCCCAAATCTGTGCCGTCTAAAAAAACGCGTCCCGTTATTGCTCTTTGCAAATCATTTCACTGGGAATCCTACAACCACTGTTAAAATGTGTATGGATACAATTAAACTCATTTTCACTGTGTATACTGAAGCTATGTTTGCATGTTTGTGAGTGTGTATGTCTGTGTGTATGTTTGTGTGTATGTTTGTGTGTATGTCTGTGTGTATGTTTGTGTGTATGTCTGTGTGTGTGTTTGGTGTCTGTGTGTGTGAGTGTGTGTGTTGGTGTGTGTGTGTGTGTGTGTGTGTGTGTGTGTGTGTGTGTGCATGCGTGAGGTGTGGTAATCAAGCCCGGGACAAAATAATTGTTGTTTCGCATGAGCCGTTTGACAGCTATACTCTTGCAGGCACATAGGCCTCGCCGAACGCCCTCTTGCTGTAATTGCAAAAGAAGGTTCAGAGTGCTGTTCAGAGCAGGGAGGTGGTTCAGAGGTAGCTAATTTGTATACGCATACAAATGACGTTTCTGTTGTTGTTTTTTCACTTAATCAAATTGTACAAGTTAATGCATGAGCTTGCCCCCAAGAATACGTATATAATTGATAAAAATGTATGAGTTCATCAGTCCTATTCAAACAAATAATGAGCTTGCTTTTAATAGTGCAAGTGACCAGAATGATTCATCAATATTATCACTTGGGAAAGCATTTGTTTCATCTTTTGCATTGAATGTATTAACAATCTGTTTCTGCCAAATACCATTTTGCCGTCAGATGGATGTCAAGGCGAGAGCAATTGATAGAGATTACTTGAATTAATCATTACGTCACAGATGCGTGTCCTTTGGGCACAAATATTTTTTTTTCTGCTCATGCGCAGAGTGGAGCCCTGAACTGTCTTATCCACTATAAAGAGGTAAGCGATAAAGCCTCAACCGTACAGCACTTCCGAGATTCGTACAAACTTCTTAACTAACTCTTTAACCCTTAGACTTTGGAGCGGGTGAGTAGGATAATGTGACAGGGTCAATTTTCAAGTAAATCGGGCTCAAATAACACAAAGTGTTGAATTACCGAATTTTGCTACCAAAGTCGTGTACACTGTACAAATTTGACAAAGCTCAGTTGACAAGGAAGTGCAAATGATAGAGCTGTGTTTGCTGCTCCTTGATATTATACTTAGTACTAACTATGAGCATTATACTTAGTACTAACTATGGGCGTGCTGTGGCATAGCGAATAAGACTCCCGACTCCCGACCGGAGGAACCGTGTTCGAATCCCGCCCAGTGCTTTCGTCCTTGGACGAGATGGTTTTACCCATCTTGTCCCTCTCGATCCAGGTGTGTAAATGGGCACCTGTTAATACTAGGGTAATAATAATAGCAGGGCCCTCTTGTAAAGTAGTGGAAACACTGAAGAGGCTACCCTGGATAAAAAAAAGACCTTATCATTCATTTCATATAAATATAGCAGTGCCACTAGTGACTGACCGAATTACCCAGGATGGGTGGTGTACGTATAAAAGGCTTCCAGCAAGGCCATGAATGAACTTATTATGATAATTATTAAAAAAATATGAGATATAAAATTATGACACTCGTAAATCCAAAATGGCAGTCTCGCTCACGCTTTCGCGGCTTTGGTTCTCTTATCCACATTATCTTATCTCTACATTATGAAACAGGATGAAGGTCTCAGAAAAGATAAAGAAAATACAAGGCATGCAGACACAAAACAACCAGGGTTTCGTATAAAGCTTGTCAGGAGCTCTTGTTCAACGCTATTCAAACAGTCACCACCCTTTACTGGTCACGGATGTAAATAGTACAGTATGAAACCGAGTTGTATGGCCTTTGCAAAGTTGCTGGACACATAGGGAGCCTTCTTTATCGCATTCAAATACATTAGTCTGGATGTCTATCTATCTTAATGATGTGCGGTTTCAATGATTTAATTCCACTGAACCAAACATTCAAAAAAAAAAAAAAAAAGATCCGAGTATACGGATCAGCATCCATATACTTGGCGGTTTCCAATAATATGACATGAGAGAAATGATAAATACTGGAACGCCGGGGTCAACTTAAAGATTAATGCCAACGCTTTCCTCGTTTGGCTGTGCCGCTGCCATAGTGATGGAAATGATTGTGTTTTCTTTTTCCGGTTTTTGTTAAGTGCTTAAGTGAAACGAAAAGTGAGTATTGTGACAGGAACAGTTTATAACTGTTAAAGGATTCATAATTATTTTAACAGTTATGTTGATTTATTTGTCTCATTTGTGCTGTCCTAATTGTGTATACTGGTTTACACGAATTAATCGATAAATCAACAACAACTTGACCTTTTGTCGAGTTGCATTCATCATTCTATTAATCTCTCTCTCTCTCTCTCTCTCTCTCTCTCTCTCTCTCTCTCTCTGTAATGGCGTTGATACGTCTTTGCGCTATACTGAGAAGTATATTGTTAAGGGATACACAATTATTCTAATTGATGTATGTATACTTTATATTGATTTTTTTGACATATTTGTGGTGTCGTATATATTTGTGTTTATTGGTTTACACAAATTAATCGATATAGTACAATATATTGTAGCAATAAATGGACCTTTTGTCGAGTTGCATTCATCATTCTATTAATTTTTTCACCTTCTCTCTTTTTTTTTTTAGCACGGGTGCTACTGAGACCACCCCCAAATAGTTACACTGTGTCCTTCCTCCATAGACCAATGACCAGTGCATTCAAATTGCGTGGATGATTATTTTCTTAAGTATCTGGTAACATTTGCTATGCCACCCACCCCTACTTCTATGCAATTCAATAAAAAATGAAAAAGAAGATCCAAGTGTAAACCATGGAAAGACACAAGAATTTTACTTCTCTTTACTTCATTTCACCTTGCGCCAAGTAAAATTCTTACCGATGTAGGAAGGGCCTTTGAAAATAGCTGGTAAGGGCCTTATAGAAAAACGTTAGCAGACATCATACCGTATGCCCCCCCCCCCCCCCAAAAAAAAAAAAAAAATAAAATAAAAATAAAAATAAAAAAATTAGAAAGGAATAATAAAACGGGACTCTTCGCAACGATAACTTTAAGAATAGTGAGTCAATTCAAAAACAATATCTATGCATGAAACTACAATTTGTTCCCCACATCTTTCAGAAAACCCCATCCGCTTTGCTTTAGTGGTCAACGAGAAATGAGCTTTGTGGAGCATGTCAGGAATTTATTTCCTCCAAGTTCTGTCTATTGTATTCACAAATTAGTGTGCAGTTCCAAGAGCATTCAAGGGCTTAACTTGAAAAAAAAAAAAAAAACAGACCCATGACATACTTTACAACAATCCAGAGTTCTCTGTCACCACTTAACCAAATTGAATGGGATTTTCTGCAAAATATAGGTAAGATGTTATATTCTATGCCCTAAAATAACATTTAGACAGTGTCATCATATTGGAAGTTTTCAATGTGGAAAACCAGAAAGACTATCTCAGATAAAATAGATAAAGAAGATATTAGTTGTAGTAATATTGTATAGTAGCAGGCCTTAGTAGTAGTACAGGCAGTTGTAAACTAGCAGTGTTATTATTATCATTTTTCAAAATTATTATTATTATATTTTACCATTATAATTATGAATACTATTATTGTCATTATAATTGTTATCAGTATATTATTATTATCATTATTATTATTATTATTATCATCATCATCATCATTGATTTCGGTACGATGAGACTCACCTCAACAAAGCGTTCCTAGTCCGACCTATTCACACCATGATTAAAGATGCATGTTTCAAGAAGATTTGATTGCCGTGTCAATTGTCATTTCTTAAGGTGCAATCACACATCCCCGGTTCAGATGGCGGTTCATGGCGGTTCAGCAAATCGCCTTGCTCCGCCAAAGACCGTGTTTACACCGTACACAAACCGTGGTCATCCGTCACTCATCCGCCATGAACCCCGTGAACCGCGGGGAACCGCGGGGAACACCCAGAAAAATTAAACATGTTTAATTTTTCGTGGCGGTCTTGGCGGTTTGAAATGGACCGTGTTCACATCGCCGTTCATCGTGTAAAGAACGGCATTCTCCGTGTTTGCACCGCAAGATCCGTGATGATACCGTGTTAACACCGCCATAATTTTCAAGCGAAAAGAAACAATGAACTTAAAAGAGAATAATGGCTCCGGCGACACTTCGTGGCGGAACAATAAAAAATGGAGAAAAAACAAAACAAAGATGAACCCATCATCCAAGATCGGGTAAATATATTGAATGCTATAGTTTCTTTACTTCTTTAACCCATATACAGTAAGAAATAAAGTTTAATGTTCAAAAAGTTGTTAGGTTTGTTGAATTACCTCATTTACATTAAAACCATCATTTACATTAAAAGGTGAGTTCATAATTTTTATTAAAGCTTAACAGCTTACAGTTATACACAGAAGACTTATGTAAATATGTTATGTTGATACAGATAATATCATGTTGAAACTTAAGAGAGTAGAGGGAAAAGCAATGTTGAAACTTCAAAAAAAAAAATCACCATTATTGTGTTACGTGAACCTGTAAGTAAAGAGGAAACTATGTACACATACTGTATATGCTTCTTTGATAATGTATAATGTACATATGTCTTTTTATTGACTATTGTTAAAGCTATTATTATTATATCATCATCATTGCCGTTCTTATAAAGCGCACAATACCTTTGGCAAGGTCTCTATGCGATTAAGAGGGGGAACAGGAAGATAAACAGGAAAAGGTAATTTCAGAAACAGCAACATGCTGCATTAATCATTATTTACAATCACTGTTACTATTTTAACAGATACAGATAAGTTTTTAAAAACATTTTGGACTTATTGATGGAACTTGTATGTTTTATCACTTGGGATGCTGTTTCACAATTCTGGGGCGGCATAAACTATCGTTTGTCATAGTAGTTTGTTGTAATGGATCGAGGGTATCACATACAGATTCCCCTTACGATTTAGGAACTCTCATAGGCTCATATTTCACAAGGAGCTCTGAAAGGTAAGAAGGAGCAATTTTGTGAAAACATGTATAAACAAGCAACAAGATCTTAAATTCAATACGCGAAATAATTATTTGAAAACTTAAAAAAGAAAAAGAAAGATGTTGAAACAAGCAAATACTTGTACATCACTCGATAAAATAACCTGCAAATGAAGAGGAATCTTTGGAAACTTCGTTGGATTCTGCTTTGATATGTATGTCATTTAATGACAGTTAATACAGATATTTTAAAAATTAAAAGAGAGAAAAAGCACGTTGAAACTTGAAGATAATTGCTTGTTGCATCACTTATATCAATCTGTAAAACACAGGTGGCTACAACGTTTCATAATTTCTTTAAAATTGTGTGTAAGTAACAAAGCAAAACGCTCCTTGTTGAAACCCATTGAGGACAAGTGAAAGGGCTCTGATTGCATCCAACTACATGGCCTTGGTATGGACTCCTCCACCTTCCGGGGAGATCCGTGTTCCTACCGCGTCAATGCGCGTTTGCTCCGTGTTCAAAACGTGTTGAGAACGTAGTCGCATCGCGTTTAAGTGCTTTCCGCCATCATTGGGACACGGTTCACGGCGGTTTGAGAACCGCCATGAACCGCCATCTAAACCGGCGATGTGTGATCGCACCATTAGACTGCACACTTAATGTCAATCAATCAATACACGAGAGAAAAAAAGTCCAACAACAAAAACAACATAGGCAAAGAATCAATTTGTATTGCGTACTATATCCATGTCCATGGTTTTTGTTTGTTTGTTTGTTTGTTTGTTTTTTACCTGGTGTTTTTTTTTGTGCCGTGTGTTAGGTGTTATGCTGTTGTTAATTTTCATCTGATGAAGGACCTAATGGAATCCACAAGCCAATTAACTTAAATGGGGAAATTTTGCAATCGTTACATAAAATAATCAGCATACCGACACGTCAGTGGCAACATGTGTGGTTGTGTTGTCGCCATAGTGCTGCCAATAAATTATATTTCTGGCTGGTTCTAAGTGCTTCAAATGAAATTTAATATGAATAATGTGAAAGGATCTGTCTGAATCTCTTCGTGGGTGGATGGAAAATGAAGAATCAAATTTTTGATGCACTCTCGCGTCTTTAGCTGCTCAGTGTCGGTCGTCAACCTTTTTTTTTTTTTTTTTTGTCGCATTGGTACTCTGCTGCTAGTACAGGCTCATGCAGAGTAAATGATTTATTAAAAAAACCCCAGTCATTTGGCTCTGTCTGGGGTTGCACTTCTCATTCCATTAATTTCTCTTTTCTCCAATCTTAAGGGGGCTGATGAGCGTTAGGAGCCCTACTGACACGACTGAGACCATTAAAATGGGTTCTACATATCTACACAGTTTGAAAACAGACTTGTCCTAACTTCTGTCTAGTGTTGTCATACACCTGGTCAACGAGCATTCCCTATCTATTCTATACAAACTACTGCCAAAATTCGAGCCCCGCTACATTAAGCGCGGGAGTGGTGATGTAACCGTCTGTCTTTCTTTTCAGAGCAATATATGTATATTATTGTTGTTATTATTGTTATTATTATCATTATCATTATTTTCTTATTTAAGAATTGAGCTTAAACGAGGCTTCGTGCAGTTGGGTTCTGATCAGGGAACTCTAGTAGTTGCTGCCAAATGGCATAATACCGCTGTGGCGCTAGTAGATAACGCAATCGAACTTGACTGGTCCTAAAAAGGTGTGGAAGAGACCCTCCCTCCCTGGCCCGTCCTCTGTTAACTATCTTTACTGAACGATTGGCTGCATGGATTTGTTTGCCTTTTGGCTCACTTGAGACTATATTTTTATCGTAGCTTATCAACGTTTTGTGCAAAATATTTTTGACGATATTATGCTACAATATTAATGATGAGAGGACCAATGGTAAATTAATGCCATCGTTTTCAATAGGGAGAAATTTGAATGCAATCAGATGGTCAGATGAAAATTTCTTTGTGATTTTGAAAGATAGGTTGACTCGTGAAAAGCGCAATATAAACTGGGTCGATTTGAATAGGCTTTGCCAACTTCCTGAAATAGCAAGCATTTCATAATTGATAGAGAAGCACACGTTTAGCTGATTTTCAGGTCTACTTAAGTTCATTTTCTGTTCGAAAAGGATTGATGAACATACAAATTACTAGGTAAAGCTTAAGCATTTTATGTCGCTCTAAAAACAGAAACAAAAACAAAAAACGACTGAAGCGCCCCTAACCGACAGAGAAAAAATAAATGTATCCGTACCAATATGTCCATGAGCTAACTCCAAACTGGCTTATTCCATCCACTTGTACTTACCATACATACATTTTCAACACTTGTATTGCGCTGTGCGTGTCTGCAATATTTAATGCTCCGTGATTGCGCGGAATGTTACTTCATTGGTCCCATTAGTAAATCCGTTGAAGTGAGACAGTGTTGAGATAAAATCATGATAAAACCTTATAACATAGTATATCTTATATGTCATATAGTATACTTACTATGTATTGTATATATTACATCACATATTAATATGGTATATGTTATATATTACATGTCATATATACATGTAATTGCGATGTCCATAATGACGAATGCAATTGGCCCTTACGATAATGACATTGATAGGAGAGTAAAACAACACGAAAAAATATGCCTTCATTAATTGTCCTTCCACATTCTTGTTTCTGCACTTTTTTTTTCTTAAATATGCCCCAGGTAAAACTATATAACCTTGTGGTGTCCTTTGGAAAATGTTATCAACATTTTCATCACAGCTCATTCGACTGTGATTAGTGGCTTGAAAACAAGAAAATGATCAGGTAGGGATAGGCCTATAAAAAGAGATAGATGGGGAGAGAAAGAGGGAGAAGAAGAGATGGAAAAAAGGGAAACTTACGGAATTATCTGATAAAAGATGGAGAGAAAAGGTGATGATATCAAATAATGAAGTAATTTAGAGTCTGCAAGCGTACGTGAGTATGTGTCTGATGGGCCTGTGTCAGTAAAATGCACTTCTTTTTGGAGTCAAGCTTGTATACAATAATGTGCCTACCCAACTTGTTTAACACGAACGCAATAATGCCTGCTTACAGTGGTTTATCCCTCACACACACACACACACACACACACACACATGCACACACTACACACTCACGCATAATATGTGAGTGTAGGATTATTACAGTGTATGCTTGAGTTTGTCCCATTTTTTCTGTGTGTATGCATGCGATGGTTGATGTTTGCGGGGACACATCTCTGGAAACTACAGAACCGTACTTGTGTGTTCATGATGTGCAAACACCCTTCTCGTATAATAGCCATGCTAATGAGTGCTTCACTTCAGCATTGCAGTGCTAATGACTGTAAACGAATTACAAGGACCAGTGCAATTAAAGTGACGCCCTGCACGAGACCATTAATGGCGTAATCACTATCGCCAAACATTGCCAAATGTTTACTCTCCCATAGTTATCGTGTTTTTGTTCTGTTTTGTTTTGTTTTTCAGACGACATTCTCTTACAAAGTCATGAAGAGAGCGGCTGCATGGCTATTTGTGTTGGATACGTATCCTGTCTTTCACGCTGTCAACCGGAATTATCTGACAACTCATTTCAAATGTTTGAAACGCGTTTACAAGGAATTCGAGATCAGGTTTGCTTTGACTTTTTTTTTGTTTCTGCATTTTTTTTGTCAAAAATCAAAAATGCAAAAAAAAAAAAAAGATTGGTAGAAACAATCATGCATTAGGCACTGCTTAGGGTACATGCAGGTAATATGAGACTGCAGGTAATATGGCACGCGTGACTTAAAAACCCTTATTACTCCACCTGAACCACTTCCAAAATGCATATAGCGCCATCTATAGTTTTATATCATCACTGTGCTTAGTTCTTGATGATTTTCCTGCTCGCTGACTGAAAGTTTGGTGAGAATATCACCAAATACTGAAAAGATATGTAAAAATTACAGTATTTTTTAGCCTTGATATAAGATTTGACATTTCAACAATTACACTGGTGTAAGTAAAGTTATTGTGTGTGAAATCAATTCTTTGCATTTTACGTTAGCTCATTGATTGGTTTAACCAAAGAAAGTGTGTTTTGGTCTATGTACTGTACTAAATATGTGTTATATGGCTTCAAAGGGGACCAACAAGACCCAACAAGCTGCAGGTAATATGAGACGTCAATATGGCGGACAGGTTTTATTGACATCTCTGATTTCAACTGACTTGCCTAATTAGATAGAAGCCAACATCAAAATACCTCATTTTCTTCTCTGACAGTTCTTTATATTCAAAGTATATAAAAAATGTATCACAAAGTACAACACACAGCTATATGAACATGTATGTAAATTAATATTTGTGTACTTTAGATAGGGTGCTTCCAAGTTAATGCCACAATTAATTTGGTGTGCTATAATCTTTAGTTTAAGTGTTATTTTATATGTGTTAGATACTGTACACGATTACTTCAAACATTTGAATTCACAATTTTCATAGTTTAAACCATAAAAGACTGAGGTCTCAACGTTTTGTGTGATATTTCCGCGGTTTTTATTATTTTTATTCAATTTTCTTTTTGCAACTGAGCTAGGCCAGGCCTAGCTCAGTTGCAAAAAAAAAAATAATAAAATATAATAAAATGCCCATCAGGATTATCTTTTTTTTTCTTTGAACTTTTGTGCAACATTTGATACCTATTTTGTAAAAATAAAAGTAAAAGACCTTTACGTAATAATCTCATGTCGGTAATGAAATCTCATGTCGGCGTCAAATTTGAGAATTTCTGAGATTTGAGACAAACACACGAAAAATGGCGATTCATGCTTAAAATCAATTTTTGGCTTAAAATTGTCTTATTTGTCTCAGTTTTATACAATATTCATATGATATCTATTAAAATTAAATAGTCAAACAACACCATAGAAAAAAGTCATGAATTTAAGACATAAGATTGTCATTTTAACATTGACACAATGTCTACCATGCACAGTCTCATATTACCTGCACATGCTGGTAATATGAGACTTCTGCGATGATGTCATAATTTGCATATTAACTGTCAACAAAAATATTTGATTGGTGCAAATGCTATATAAAAGGAAGGATGAATAGTTGCTAATTCCCCAAAACAAAGTTTGATGGGTTTCTCTGTATGCATCTTCATGCCATTTATGCAAATGAGCTTAATAGTCTCATATTACCTGCATGTACCCTATATATACATTTGAAAAGATATTATGTATATACATATACATATATATATATATATCATGTGTGTATATCAAATAGTACTTTTATAATCTATACACGTAGATAAAACAAATAAAAAAGACATAAAACATTGATAAGGAAACAAGGCAAACCGTTACAGAGGGGAGAAAAAAGCAAAGCACGGCAAGGGTAGATCGATTGTCATAAAACAACAAATTCGGTGTTCGTCCTGCCTGAACAATGACAAGTGTCATTCAATTTACCTGAACACAATAAAAACACATGAAAGATTAGTCTACAAATCGAGACCATAACTAGTTTATGTATTCATTATCCTGCATTTGAATAATGATGAAATAACAGCCTAAAAGGAGGAAGTCTCCAAGAGTCTCTTGCACGGTGAACCACAAACATGCACACACACACACACACACACACACACACACACACACACACACACACATTTATATACACAATATGACTGTCATTCCACCCCATAAAATTATTGACATTTTGGCATTAAAAAGAATAAAGAAAATACAGCTGTCATCATCATTAAGCCATACGATATTAGAGTACATGTAGTGACATGCGTGTCTGAAGTTTCATATCTTGTCAACAATGAGTATGGAAGCACATGTATTCATCACTATCACTCATTGGAAATATCCCTATCATAGTGCATTAATACATATTGTGTACACTGGAAACTCAGAATAACTAGATCCTTGGGACCAATACAATTAATCTGTTCACAATATAAGGTTTAATTTTTGTTATATCTTCAGTAGTCAACAAACAATGCATAACTTTAAAGGAAGGTGGGACCAGAGAAATTAGTTTGTTATATCTGAAATCACATATTTCTTTATATCAGATCTCTTTATATCGTTTCCCCTGTACTGGACATTTCTAGAAGAAATTCATAGCTGGAAATTCTCCTTTCTGACAAAAGTGTAGATACCATTGACCTCTTACCACAGGAGATATTGCCATGTAATGTTGCATACCTGGGCCAGTTACTAGGAAAATCCATTGGATGTTTGTTGGTTTTTTTTTTTCTTCGTCTTTTGTGATTAATGAGATAAAGAAAGCGCGGAGGGATGGACAGACGGACGGACGGACGGACAACCTGCAAACAAATTCCTCCTACACTGTCCCTTTGGGGCTGTACATGGCATTAATTTCTCAGCATGCATTTGAGCAGTAAAATCAGTACACTTGAGCATAGTGTCGGTATCTATTCTTAAGGGAATAAAAACAAATTGACTAGACTTCACTTGTAACATATTTGTATTTCTCTGCAAGGAGCAATACACATCTTGAGTATACATATCCTTATTTTCAGTAGTTGTTTTTTAATGGATTTGTGTAATTCTGATATGTACAGCTGTACACTGTACATCAAAAAAGAAAACAAACATCATAATGATCTTTAAACCTTGTTGGAAATAATTGAGAACAAAATTAATGCACAGAACTACATGTAGGCCATCTCTTGACTTTTATCACACCAAGTAGTCTTGGAATAAAAGAGTCAGAGTCTTTCTCCATAATCTAGAAAGGTGAATTTTATTTCTTTGTCCATCACAGGCATAAATTATATGCTCTGACACATTTTAAGGACAAGTCCACCTTCACATACATGTGGATTAAGTGTATGCAGCAATACTAGCAGAACACATCAGTGAGAATTTGAGGAAAATCGGACAATCTGTTCACAAAATTTTGAAGTTTCTGCTCAGTCACTGCTGGATGAGAAGACTACATACAGCTTGAGATGTCACATGTGTAGAATGATATACTGAAAATCTAAAGAAAATTCAATGTATTTTCACTTTTCTCGTATATACGTAATAAAATATGTGAAAATTGTCTTGTCTCTTTAGAAAGGCAGGGGAAGTAATATTACCCTTAGCATAAGTCAGTGACAAGTCGAACATGTGTACTTTTTCCAAAAAATAAGACTATGTGAAATTTTCTTTATATTTTCCTTATTTCGTTCTATGTATGTGATCTCATACAATGTAGTAGTCTTCTCATCCAGCAGTGACTGTGCAGATACTTAAAAAATACATACACTGTAACTTCTGAACAGATTGTCTGATTTTTCCCAAACTTTCACTGTGTTCTACTAATATTGCTGCATTCACTCAATCCACATGTATTTATATTATGAAGGTGGATTTGTCCTTTTAACCCATTGAGGACGGTTTGATTTTGCCACAAACCACATTCTCCACAGACACTTGGCTGAGGATACTCGAGATTCGTTCTCAATGGGTTGTCAACAGCAATTGGCACTTCATAATCCTGTCTCTTTGGGACCATCTTCACTTCCTGTACATAATAAAACATGTGCCTATCACTGCCTAATAATTATGGGTATGTATACATGCTGCATTTTGCTACAATGCTCCAAGGTATAATTATGCCTATAGAAAGAAATTATAATTTATAACTATATAATTATATTTTTAACAAAGCATTTACATCATCGAATTACGAGTTGTTCCAATAATATGTGAGTGCAAAAGTGGAAACTTCTCTGCAATAATTGTTCCTTTCGAGCAACAAAGATTGTTCAAATTCACTTGCTTATTTTGAAGATGAGATTATGCTTCTATGTACATACAGAGTATTTCATTGTATCTCTGTCTCTCTGCAAAAAGAAAAAAAAAATGGTTTTGGGATGTTTCTTTTTTTGTGTGTATTTGTTTAGCAGATACATAATATTCCACACATGGCAATGTATGTGACATAATGTGAGGAACAGTATAAGTAATGACAAGCTATACACAGAAATAAATTACTTTACTTTCATATAAGACAATGTATTTACAGGTGTGCAAGATACTTTTGTACAGGATATTCACCATGAACAGCTGCCACATGATCTGACACAGAGTCACTAAAATGTGGAAAAGGAGAACTTTTGAGTGTGACACAGACTGACAAAGTTCATCAAATGGCAATATCTTCTTTTTTTTGGGGGGGGGGGGGGTTGAAGGCTTTGCAGAAAAGGTCATCAATCGTTATCACCTTCTGGGAAAAAAAAACAAAAAAAAAAAAACATCAAATTTATATTGCCAGCTCACTTCTTTATAGATGTACAAATTGTATGGTACTTATCAATGGATGAAAGATGGTGATTATCTACTAGTTAACTCAAATAAAGGCAAGTCTTGGGGTAATATCACAGTGGACTCTGCATCGGAGGGAGACACGACGGAACTGGTTGGATTCATTAAAACTGAACACAATCTGAACGGACGAATACAAACATTTGAAAGAGATTTATCTACTTTATACCACATACCAATTATCTTCTACAATATGTTGCCAATTTAAGGATCAGTCAAAAATTTGGCAATTTGGAGGTTTATGATAATCCTGAAGCCAAAATAAACAAATATAGGCCTGTATATAACAAAAACAGGGCTGAAACGAGAGCCTTTTGTTGCTGCTGTCATTTTATTCTGCTGTATGAAACATCAACAATGAAAAGCTGAATTATGAAATTATCATAAAAAGATACAGCACCAGGTTGCAGAAATATGTTTTATGGGACTTGATGGGTTAAAGACAGATACTGTAGCAGCTCTTTAGGCTCAGTGGAGGCTGAAATTCAGAACCAAAGTTGAACACGAGTGCTTTAAACACGAAACCCTCCTCCTAAAAATGCTCATACATATTCATTCTCAATATCATACAATCCTTATAAAGATCTGAACTTGAATTAATAATATATATATCTGAAAAAATAATAACCATATCATTAAAGTTTAGCAGTTAAGAGAATTTCACACAATCATTTTGCTCTCGACTCAGCCGAATCACCGAGGCATAATTATTCCCCTTTTCATGATAGCACATCATTCAGTGCGGTGTAAAGCTGATTGTAAAGGCTGATTGGCGAAACCATAATTATTGTGGTATCAAAATACTGAGTCACTGGCCACATGGCGTAGATCCTCAGGCTTCTCAAGTGAGACAAAGATTGCATTAGGGACACCATCACATGATTTCAGAATGTTGCCCCCTGCCGCGGAGGTGTCTTCAGCCTTCAGTCTGTTTGGTGACCAGTTTACCCCAGGCTCTCATGTTGAAAAAGTGTCAGATGGGAGCAATGCACAACATTAGCGGATGAATGACTCCACCTCCCCCTATCAGTTGAGTCTTTCTTTAGATTTACGGGGTTGAGAAACGTCCTTCTTCCTCCAAGATCTCATGTACAAGAGGGCCACAGTAATCCTGGGTTTTGATATCAAATGATTAACTTGTTGCCTACATGGATTCCAAAAATCCCACAGACTTGGTACAGAATGTGCCAAGTGCTGTGATAGGCAATGGGTTAAAAGCAATCCTCTGACTCATCATTACATCTTCCTGGCAGTAATCAGAGGTTCCTGCTTTTATCGCCAGTGTCGTTGCTGCTGCTCCCTTCAAGCTCAAGTTCAAGTTCTCTCCTTAAGGAGTTCGGTGCAAATTCAGTGATTAGTCACTCTCGATAAGAGAACGTAGGCAAAGACGAAGAGGAGGACGATACCCACCACCATGTAGCACATGAGCTTACGATTGCCACGCCCCGAGCTCAACATCCCGTCCAATCGCTTCACCGTGCCGCTCAGCAGTCCCTGTGAACTGTCGAAGTCAGACCCCTGATGAGGAGGAAAAATAAAAGACATGCATTATTTTTCTAGTTCTCACAACAATAAGTAAGATGGAACATTCTTGTGATACGTGGTGTAGCAAAACAAAGCAATTCTAATACAATGTAAAAGGCTGGGCCCGACTTATTAAGATTCTTTTCTTTTACTTTGTTTGTTCATATCTCAGCCACTTCAAGAGTGATCTTTATCAGATTTGAATTCTTCTTAAAATTGTATTCTCTTAAAGTTTCAATATAAAGTAGTTTCTAATTTTCTTACAAAACAAAAGTTACAAGCTGAACTCCTCCCCCCCCCCATCTCCACCACAACTATACCATCTCTTTAATTTGTTGCGACTGAGCTGATCTGCTGTAACTCACATTTCCCATATAGACACCTGCCCAAGTTTACTCAGGACTAGTCTCTAACAGATTGACCTATGAGGCTATATCACCCCTCCCCCCTCCCCTCCCCCCCCCATTGTACAGCATCTAGGACAAACAACCAGTCTACAGTACAAATATGAACCCAGTCACTTGTTGCCATGGAAACCACACGTGCATCCACTTGAACATCCTGTGAGGAACCAGATCTTGGTGTACACTGAGAACTTCTTCACCCTGCCATCTTCACATAATCTACATAAATCGTATCTTCACAAATCTTCATGCATCTCTCCCTGTATCTGTGTTCTGATGAAGTATGGCCACCATTTCTTGTAAACACCATGGTCTTTTGATCCAAGGAGCATTTGTTATACTTGCAATAAGAAACCATCAACTTACCATGCCATCCAAGTACTGGTTTTGTTCCTTGGTGTCATCTTCAATATCCATTGCAATCTGTTGAGATATACACAGATACCATTGTTCAAATACCAAGATCTACATGGGATTGTACATAATGAACAGAATTGCAGAAACATACATGTACATACAATTATATCTGCAAGCACTCAGACAGTGCAAGCCTTAGCCAAAGCAGTGGGTCACTTATGTCACAGAGTTATGTACATGTAGCTGTCTTACTTACAAAATTTGTGAACCCAGCTGGTGATCTGAATTACAGACTGTACAACAACGTAATTACCACCAAACAATAGTCACCTGTTTGTTTAATTGTAATGGAAAAAGAAATGATGATACATTGTACATTTGTGACCCGCCACGACAAAAGAATCTGAAAGTTGCTGAGGCTGAGCTGAGAAAATCAAATTATAAGTCAGTCGGTTGCTAGGGGCATACCTTCTATTGTCCTGAGGTGAAAACTGTCTTACCTCCCCATGATCACAATTGAGTCAAAAAGAAAACTTTGAAGGCAATTTTCTCAAAACGCTGATTTCCTACATGTAGACCACTCGACATGGTCTCATAAAATCATCAATACATAGTACCTCCGCAACAGAGTACTTTTATGAGTTGTGCTATGATATCTAAAAATAAAGTGGAAGAGTAAGGGAATAATGTCATATCATTTTAAGAAAATTGACCTCCCTCGACTTTCGGATCCTTTTGTTGTAGTGGGTCACATTAGCAGAGGACTTTTAACTCTTTATGTGCCACGTTCGCACGTCCGACTCAGTCGACGGCGTGCCAACTTCGCATATTCTGCTCAACAAACAAAGCCGCCAAAACCGATCGATAAATCGCTAATCACTGCTAATCCCGCAGCACAATGAAAGCATTTCTCGTGCTTTTGCTCCACTCTTATACGGCTTGCATTCTATGTGGTAATTGACTACCAAGCGGTGTTCCCAACTAGATTTTCTCGTACATTCTAAGTTTCTGTCTAGGTTTTACGTGCAAAAGTCATGTCTTTAGACTAATGTAGCAACTGGTCATTCAAAAGAAACATTGAAAATAGATTCGTCATACAATTTATATCTAAACAAAGCTTGGCATTCCTCTTTCACTTTGCCTACTATTATGCCCATTTTAACAGAAATTTGTAGAAGTTATACAAATTGGAAAAACAGAATTCTCTCTCAAAGCATGACTACCTTCGTGTCTCAGTATAACGTGGCACACAGGGGGTTTCCACCATGGCACATAAAGAGTTAAACAGAAAAATGAATTTTGCACGGCTGCAGGGAAAAATATCGTTTATATATATTTTTTGCATTGCATCATATGACTGTGTGACTGCCATTCTGTTTTCACTGGTCTATTTCTGTGGATTCTGCAGAAAGCCAACTTACCGATTTCAGCGTCGAGACTTTGGCCGCCAGTCCTTGAGTCATCCGGTCATTCTCCGCTTCCAGCATGTCTTCTGTTGTCATGCCGCCACCCCCACCGCCGCCCCCTCCACGGGCACCTGGAATAGTGGACATAGAAATTATGCATGTTATGCCATTGAAGGATACCAGGACTGTGCTGAAAAATGCTGCTGCTACTGAACTAAAAATGCCATGTCGGCATGTGTTATATATGTGACCCTGCACCTCAAAACAAACAACAAGTCGCCAGACATTAATTTTTAGTTAAGACCATATTGTGAAAGAGCAGACTTTAAGCTTTAAAATGGTGTATACAATGTACAAATCAAATGGACTCTCCTAACCTATCTAAATATTGGAAAGAAAGCACAAACTCAGGAAAAGAGTGAACTGAGGAAAGAGGCTCTGAAGTACAGCGTCTATTCAAGCGCTTAATCTTTACCAAACCGTGCTGGCTGTGCGATGAATGGGACAAAAAACAGGAAGTAAACCACCAGGGTAACAAAAATGAAGGGATTATCAGATTAAACTGAAACAAGGAAAAGTAGAAATTACGCGGTGCGTAACATATGTCCCCGCCGGAAGTAGCATTTTGTAACAAAATGTGCAATATAGGTAAAAAATCAAGGTCAAAGGTCAAAGAAGTCAAAGGTCAAAATTCTGTGTAGAAGTTTTGAAGCCCTCACCTAGTGCCATCACATAAAGCAAATGGAATCGAAATTGGGTTAGAAATGGCGAAGGAGTAGCATTTTGTAGCCAATGTACAATATAGGTCAAAAATCAAGGTCAAAGGTCAAAGAAGACAAAGGTCAAAATTCTGTGTAGAAGTTTTGAAGCCCTCACCTAGTGCTATCACATAAAGCAAACGGAATCGAAATCGGGTTAGAAATGGCGAAGGAGTAGCATTTTGTAGCAAAATGCACAATAAAGGTCAAAAATCAAGGTCAAAGGTCAAAGAAGTCAAAGGTCAAAATTCTGTGTAGAAGTTTTGAAGCCCTCAACTAGTGCCATCATATAAAGCAAACGGAATCGAAATCGGGTTAAAAATGGCGAAGGAGTAGCATTTTGTAGCAAAATGTACAATATAGGTCAAAAATCAAGGTCAAAGGTCAAAGAAGTCAAAGGTCAAAATTATGTGTAGAAGTTTTGAAGCCCTCACCTAGTGCCATCACATAAAGCAAACGGAATCGAAATCGGGTTAGAAATGGCGAAGGAGTAGCATTTTGTAGCAAAATGTACAATATAGGTCAAAAAATCAAGGTCAAAGGTCAAAGAAGTCAAAGGTCAAAATTCTGTGTAGAAGTTTTGAAGCCCTCACCTAGTGCCATCACATAAAGCAAACGGAATCGAAATCGGGTTAGAAATGGCGAAGGAGTAGCATTTTGTAGCAAAATGTACAATATAGGTCAAAGGTCAAGGTCAAAGGTCACGACTGAAATTCTGTGTAGAAGTTTCAAAGCTCCCATGTAGTGCTATCATATAAAGCAAACAGAATCAAAATTGGCTCATAAATGACAGAGAAGTAGCAAATTGAAGATTTTGATCACAAACGGACGCACACACGGACACACGGACACACGGACGGACAGACGGACGGACACACGGACACACACACGTACGGAGCCCGTTTCATAGTCCCCTGCTCGAACTCGTTCGGCGGGGACAATTAAGAATGCCTCATTAACACATTCTGTCCATAGTCAATGCCAACTTTAAAAGCAGTAGCACTATCCTTTCAAAAGTTATTAGAGTTGAAAGTGAAGAGTGTGGACAAGGTTGACCCATTTCACTTTATATTTTCAGTCCTCATGCAAAATCAGTGTGTGCGACTTTATGTTCGTTTTGAGGTGCACAGTCACATATAGGCAACAACTTTGCTTTGCAACTGATTGACAAATTGCCCTACATCGACGTAAAAACTTTGTCAATCAGTTGCAATGAAAACATCTCAACGGAAGAATTTCATGAATTTGAATAACTCTGCAATTTTGAAATACATTCTTGCCTCTGGTGTTTTCTGGCCATGTCAGGACTGGCACCCATCCGGATACCCTGTAAATGATTTGGCTGGATACTTACATTTCAGTTCGGGAAACCCACTCACAAGGGGGGCCCCTCCTTATAAGTAACCCGTCCCCCTTATAAGTAACCCCGTCCCCCTTATAAGTAACCCCGGGGCACCCCTTATAAGGAGTCTCCACGCTTTTTTGCAATGCAACGCGAAACTGAAAGGACTGCGGCAATTCGCTTGATTATGTCCATAAAGCTTCACAAGTTTCCTAGTTACTCACGAAATTTGAGCAAAATCGGTTTGAGGCATCATATCTAAAATCATGGATTTAAATGCGATGTCAAACGACCCATGCGAATGCTGAAATGTGAGCGATTACTGAGTACTCAGTCGCCACGTCTGCACTCAAGCATTGCCGCGCCGCCGCGCCTGGCGACACTCACGCCAGTAATCGCTCGCATTTCAGCATTCGCATGGGTCGTTTGACATCGCATTTAAATCCATGATTTTAGATATGATGCCTCAAACCGATTTTGCTCAAATTTCGTGAGTAACTAGGAAACTTGTGAAGCATTATGGACATAATCAAGCGAATTGCTGCAGGCCTTTCATTTTCGCGTTGCATTGCAAAAAAGCGTGGAGACTCCTTATAAGGGGTGCCCCGGGGGTTACTTATAAGGGGGACGGGGTTACTTATAAGGGGGACGGGTTACTTATAAGGAGGGGCCCCCCTTGTGAGTGGGTTTCCCGAACTGATTTGTAAGGGCAAAACAATACTACAAGTGTACTGGTATGCATGAGTACAAGTAGGCGACCAACCCAGTGGTAGCTTATTAGGAAGTGTGCACACCAACAATAGAGACAAGAATATTAAGATGCTAGCCTGCATGAAGTCATAGTCATGACATTGAAACATTTTACTGTAAAATTCATGACAAGAGTACATGCATGTTGGGATTATAATAGGCCTTCTACTGCCTGGGTATTCAAACTGCATTTGTTTTGTCGAGCTTAAAAGTTGATAATTTACAGTGCACAGCCATTACATTCCAAACAACAAACACGGTTAGGGGCCTAGAGTCCTGGGTGACTCCTGAGTCCTAACTCGAACTGTATTGTGAACCACTAGGGTTCCGGTTATTCCATAAAGTTTACATGACCTGCTGATGTTGTTTGTGAGAGGACACTTGCATTCCTCCCTGATACATCCAGACTGCACTGTGGAATGCTCTGTAAGGTGCATTCATTAACTTCCCATCTTCATGCGTCTGATGTGAAAGCGAACCGTGCCGACCCACGTCAGAGGAGCGCTCAAACTACTTTACACAGCTTGCACAGCAGAGTGAAGATTTAGAACTATAGGCCCTACACATATTATCACACGCGGGACTAAGAGATGAAACCTTCTGCATTCTTTCCCATTTCGGAAGTATCTTTACAGTATTCAAACAAAATAAAGAAAAACCCGAAACAAAAGAATTTGACGGAACAAACCATTAGTACGGGCTCCCCAATCCCAATCCGACATGGTTCCTGGTGGTAAGGCAGAGGCACCGACGTCTCAGTCACTACACCTTTCCTTAGTTTGGTGCACTGTACTGTGTATGTGTGCTACAGCCTTTCAGATTCACTTGCCGTACGTATTACAAGCCATTGACACGTCATTTCTCCAATTTGGTGTATTGTTGCGCGGCTGCGCAGTTGCACACGGATCGGTACACTACTGTGTAACAATCAATCTTGGCTGGTCCAATCCCCCCCCCCCCCCCCCCCCAAAAAAAAAAAAAAAAAAAAAAACACCACACAATAACAACAACAAACAAACAAACAAAACAATCTAACAAACAAACAAACAAACAAGCAAACAGAAAGAAAACAAAACAAAACAAAAACAAAAACAGAATAAAAAAATAGAAAACAGACAAACACACCCCCCAAAAAACACACACACACACACACATACACAGAAAATGGAAGTACTGTAAATCAAAAACTAAAAAAAAAAAAGATACAACACCGATGAATTGCCACCGAATTTTGCCAAAGGGTTCTAGTCTTACATCTTTCCGTCAAGGAGGAAGGGGATGGTTTGATCATGACCTTGACCCGGGCCCTTCCCAGTCCCACAACCTGCCCCCACCCCCCCCCCCCCCCCACCCATCTTGATAGCGGCCCCGTCTGAAAGAAACCGAAAAAAAAAAAAAAAAAAATCGCGGCCTCTACTACATATGCCTAAACTTTCGACCAGCAATGGACCCTTAGCCGAGTCCCCCCCCCCCCCCCCCCCCCCATCTTAGCGGGCCCGTCTGAAAGAAAAAAAAAAAAAAAACTGTATTATCCTAAACTTTGAACCAGCAATGGACCCTCAGTCAAGTCTCATGACAATTTATGAATTTCAGCGTGAAGTCACTGTATTACGGGATACCTACACTCTCTGGACCTACTTATTAAGTAGATTCATCACTGTCAACATATAGGCCTATAGGATCATGATGCATTTACCATTATCATACCATGTACGCACCTATACTGGGGCCCGTTGCATAAAACTCCAACCGGATTTTTTTCCGGTTGAAATCGCAAAATTCCGGTTGGAAGCTCCCAACCAGAGTTTTTATGCAACGGATTTTACCTTCTTATGTTAGCAACCTTAAAAAATTCAGGTTGGGCAAATCCCAACCTGAATTTTTTAAGGTTGCTAAAAAAAGTTTTATGCAACGGGACCCTGGTATCCCTATCCCAGTGCATGCCAAATGAACCCCACTCCTCTTCCACGCTGTTACTTTGTTTCATAAGTTGTGACGTGAGGTTAATGCGTTCGATAGCTGTTTTCACATCAAACTTGATATTTATGGATTAAGTGTAGGCCTAATACATAATTTCCATACGACAACCAAAAATAAAGACATAGACACGCACACATTCACACAGGCCTTAATACACACACACGCACGCACACACACACACACACACACACACACACACACACACACACATGAACACAACGCACATACTATGCTCACACTTGGTAAAAGACAAAACAAAAATCGGAAGAAAACAAAAACGATGGTTTGAGGGGAGAAAAACACGATTTACCAAATATTATTTTCCAGAGGAGATATATCCATCCAATCAAAACAATCTATAGACAAATTTTATATGAGCAACTGAAATCTATCTCTCTCTCTCTCTCTCTCTCTCTCTCTCTCTTTGTTCGACAAAGGCAACATTAATAAAGTATGATAATTATTATGCACGTAACACTGTGCTAACCTATGTAGGCAGCCTGCAGTAATTAATTTACAATTATGATTACGATAAAGTTACATTCTGTAATCTTCAAAGTTATTTTGTTTTCTGCACCCTTATAACTATAAACCTATGATTTAGATAATGAAAAGGTAATGTTTGATATCAGACAATTACACAATATTCATTAGATTTGATCAACGTCAAATAATACAATTCAGAAGAAACTGCTATAGCAAACTTGTAGTGGTATGTTTATAAAATAAGATTATTTGTGACGTAGGATATTTTCCGAGTAGTCAGAAATGTATACAGGCGTATTTTTCACTAGCTGTAAATACAAGATAAAAATAATTCACAATATTTAATTAAATACAACTCACGTCAAATAACAGAGTTCTATAATTCATACTATACGAGGACATACATGAGTAAAGTCTCTCCATTTCTTTTTTTTTTTTTTTTTCTTCCGGGCAACATGGTCACACTCTGGTACAATTTGAAAATTACCGTAATGATAATAAAAGTTATACGTTCATTAAAAGTCAAAATTATTTTCATTTCTGCTCCAATTGCAACTAAACATATGATATAGCTATGAAAAGCTTATGCACAACAGCAGACGATTAATTACTCAATATTTCATAAAATGCAATCGACGTTATCTACAGTTGTAACACAATTCACACTTTTTTAATGTCAACCACTAAAGCAAATATAAACGTCTATTATTATTTTCATGTATATAATACAGAAAAGTCAGAAATCGGACAAATTAGGCATAGTTTGCAATCATTATTCTTAAACAACAGACAATTACACAATATTCAATAAAATGCGATTACCGTCAAATATACAAAAAAGCAAATTTCATGTTGTAATTTGATAATCTATGGTGTAGACTGATTGGTAATTAGTCAAAAGTGGGAAAATAGATGTGTTTTGCAATCGTTATATTGAAACAGCAGTCAATCAAAATTCAGTAAAATGCAAACCACGTTCAATGATACGATTCACATCAAAGAATATAATGTTAACCGATATATCATTATAGTAAAGTAGAATTATGTAGTACAGTATTGTCTCGCTTAATCAGCTTGTGTCTGGCAGATGGAAGAGATAAGCATCCCCCATAATTTCCGAGATGACGAAAAATGTCCTTGATATTTTGACAATGAAATTTCCAAAATTTTAAAAGTTGATACAATTTGTATGGCAGGAAAATTCATCGTTTAAAAGAACTTTCATTATTATGATAGAAAAACTTGAAATTTTTATACGTATACACGACACTGCTAGATCTATTCTGTCAAATATGGTAAAATAAGTTAAATTGCAGGAACACCTAACAATAAGCCAGTTCGGAGTGTATAGCTCATGGGCACATTGGTACGAATGACCTTTCTGTTTTTCTCAGTTGGTTAGGGGCACTTCACTCGTTTTCAGAGCGACATAATGCATAAGCTTTACGTAACAATTTATGGGATTCATCAATCCCGTTCAAACAAAGAATAAACTTGCGTAGACCAGATGAGCAGAATGATCTGTCAATTCACACTTGAGGAAGCATCCATTTCATTATTTTGCATTGGATGTATTGACAGTCTCTTTCTATTGATATTACCAAATACCACTTTTGCTGTCAGGTGGATGTGCTGGCAAGCGGCATTTATAAGGATTACATGAACAATCATTACATGACAGATGCTTATCTATTTAAAAACCAACATGCCTGTTGGTCCGAATGACCTCGTTTCTACTCATGCGCAAAGTGGAACTCCGAACTGGCTTATTAAAACGATAATGAGGGTTTAAGATGAAATTTGGGGAATTTTTATAGATTCAGTCGGCACTATGCTCTTGATTCCTTTTCTCTAAAAAAAAAATCGAGTGAAAATATTAACTCTTAAAGGAGTGAAAACAAAAAAGAGTGAATTTGGAGTGAATTTTGAGTGAAAATGTTCATTTTCACTCATTTTGGAGTGACCTCAGGGATCACTCGAAGATTTTGGAGTGATCCCTGAGGTCACTCCAAAACGAGTGAAAATGAACAATTTCACTCCAAATTCACTCCAAATTCACTCTAAATTCACTCTATTTTGTATTCACTCCTTTAAGAATGAATATTTTCACTCGATTTTTTTTAGAGAGTTGAAAAGTGATGATAAATGGCGTTTTCACATCAGCCCGATAAAAATTCAAGCTCGAGATATTTTTCGCGATTGCGATTTAGCGCGCTATTTCATTTCTTATTCACATCAGCCCAAAGAGAATTAGCCCGAAATTTTTTCGAGCTAATTCGACAGCTGAGCATGATATGTGCAAACAGCACCAGTAATGTGTGCACTTTCAAAAATTTCTCATGCTTTGTGTGCAGTTTGCCACGATCGATCGGGTCACACACGAGTGGCATGATGGGATGCATCGCGCTAATTTCTTGAGGCGTTTTCACATTATCAAATAGCGTGCTAGTTCGCCAATTATCCCACTATTTCAGAAATTTCCCGAGTTAGACTCGAGAAATTTTCTCGAACAGAGCGATACTATTTTCTGACTTGGGAAATTAATCCGATCACGAAATAGTGCGCTATTTGATAATGTGAACACAAATTAGCGCGCTATTTCGTGATCGGATTAATTTCCCAAGTCAGAAAATAGCGCGCTATTTCGAAACATCGGGCTGATGTGAAAACGCCTAATGATGATTATGATGATGATTTAATTTTTTACCGCGCTTGCTACAGAGTTTCCTATAATAAGCGCCTCAAAGGGATCGTAATTATAGTTCTGGTTGAGACCTAACTTTAGGTTTCTAGCATTTTTGGTGAGATAATAAGATGCCGCTTATGAAATATGAGAGAGCATGTAATTTCAAGAGGAATTGAAAATACCCAATATGATATTGCAATCGTAACAAATTAACAGAATCGCTCTGTTTTACTGTGGATGTCTCAGTCATTCCAGAAACGATTTTCATCACATAAACTTTGAATTTCTCTTAGAATGGTATGCTCAGTATCATTCCATTAGTGGTTTCTTAGTATCTGGCAAGAAGTAAAAAACCAAATCCTCATCTTTACCAATACCATCCCTTGAAATACACCGTCATTATAAGCAATATAATGTCACATTATTCAACATTACAAAGATTTACTCAGCCTCTGTTCAATATACTTAAAAATAGGAATAACGGAATCAAAATATACCGAACTATTAATGTCGATAACAATCACAAACTTGTATATCATCAATAATCTATGCTAAAATTAGCATGCTAAAGTACACACACACACGCACACACACGCGCGCGCGCGCGCACACACACACACACGCAGAAGCCTAACACAGGGGTGGATCCAGGAATTCCGTATGGGGGGGGGGGTGCCCCTTCCGGGTTTATTCATTACTGTATTCGTTTCATAGCAATAGAGGTTAAAAAAAAAGAAAGAATAATCTGAAATTTCACTAATATTATGATGCAAGAAATTTCCTGCACAGAGAAATGAGGTATAAAAACACAAATATTTTGATAGGGGAGACCAGGGGCCCATTTCATAAAACTTGTTATCAATAACAAGTTACGATAGTTACGATAAGCTACTGAAATCTTTGCATCTGTTTGGCTGAATGCAAATTTGTCATAGAAATATGGCAGTTGATTCAAATAACAAGTGTTATGAAACGGGAACCGGTTCTACTTGTTACACAGTTAAGTTGTTACATGATCATTTCCTTATGACGTTACCATGATGCTGATTCTTATTGGCTTAAAAAACAAACAAACAAAAAACTAAAAAACTAGAAATATCGCTACGGCGACTGGTATGCCTCCGCCATAATGCATGGTTCTCCTAATAGGTCTATAGTACAATGTCTTGACAATGTGTGATGACAGATTCACACAATTGGCAAAATATTAAAATGACAGGTTTGCCACATATGTGCTGAATGTTCACTTTCCTAGAACTAGGTTGAATTTGATGAATGATTACAATGTCAGAATGCAGGTATTTGGGGAACTGATGATTTTTACTTGACTTTTGGCCCTTTTATAAGCTTATGCATTGAGTAATTTTCAAGGTATTGAGAAAAAGTATCATTTCAGTATCAAATGGTAAAAGGCCCAAAACCACTATTTCGGCACAATTGGACAATCGCAAAACGCGAAAATTAAAGTTTTTTAGAATAGGTTTCATTTTTATACCAATCCATGACACAAATATTCAAGTTTGTAGTTGAAAAATATGAACACACAATCTTGCTTTATTTTTGTGGTGTGATAATTTCTTTCATAGGGCGTAGATTTCATCATGTAACATACGTTACCAATGTCATTCTATTTCAAATGCTTTAAAATTGGTGACTACAGTCTATGATTGAGATAATTATGCGTCAGATGTGAAGTATACCATCGGCTGCCATGTTTGTAAATGCTGCCTGCAGATGGGAAGGATGGCAAATGACCTGTATGCTATACTGAACACAGCATGTCCTATTGTGTTAAATCTTATTTCATGTAATGTTCATTTGTTTTCTCGATAATTTGATGTCAGACTTTCTTCAGAAAATATTTTCAACATTTATCAGTCCCAAATTGCCAACCAATTCTTGAGTATCATTGATGAAACATGTGAAACTATGTGCGCAAAAATATATTCGTCAGATTCCACGTAACGTATGTTTCACGTTAATGTAACGTAAGTTACAAAGATAATACTACTACATGTGCAATTGATTTTGGTACTTTTTCTTTTTGGTTTTGGTATATATTCTTACATTAATTTCTCGTCAACTCTAAGTGAACGTACATTATAACAAGATGTCGCAATATCATGGTGATACAATTCTCAAAAATTACAATTGAAATAGTTGTAAAACTGCAAGACTTTATAACATGTCCGCGTATAAACTCTGGAGTAGAAGTAACATTAATCCGTTACTGCTGATATTTTGAAGACAATTGGCTTCATACTTATGAATTTATGGCTTTGAAATGATAAGAGTTGGGAACATGCTTTCACGTGCCTGCACGGACGAAAATATTGTCATGATGTACGTGTAATATAAAATGAGTGGTGGGTAACGTAGGTTTCACTTCAATTTTATCATAATGGAAGTTTTCGTATGCTTGACGTCTTGTAACGTGTTATCTTCATATTGATGTCTTGTAACTTGTTATCTTCAGCTGTCACTTCATGCTCTTGAAAGATATGTTTCGAATCCATAACTTTACAGACTCCATAACTTTGCTGTCGCAACAGTTATTCTATGCAGGAACAGTTTGAAAATAGCAGTTGCAATACAATAGTATTCACAAAATTTGTAACACTTGTATGAAACAAGAAACGGCAGAAACGAGATGGTTACTCTATTAAAGTGCTTGGTAATGAACAATAACGCCGTATTGCTTGTATTTGAAATTTCTTAACTCGGTAAATAAGAGATAGGGACAGAAGGAACCAAGAAATGTTCTTTGTTAATCAAATAAATGACCACTTTACTAAGTTGACTATGGCAAATGAGGTCGATGAAATAACGTCAAATTACTGTACATAGTTGCATTAGCACATTACTGGGTAGGATGAATGAAATTGTCATTAGTGAAATGATGTACTCGATTGTCCTTGTTATGTATGCATAAGACAGTATAATCCACAACGATAACAAGAATAACAAGTCTTGCATTAATAATTCTTGCCGTATCTGGAAATTGTCTCCTGCATGGAAAATGTTTTTGAATCTTTCAAAAGAAAAGTAAAAGGACAAGTTGCTATACATGCACAACAAAGGTACTGATAATGATTACAGGCAGGCCCGTGAGTAGGATTTTCATGGGGTGGGGGATGGGGTCAGAGTTAGAAAAAGTCGACTACTTCCAGTTATAATCACCTGACAGGGAGAAAAATAAAAGCTCCCGTGCCTTTATTTCTTTTGTTTCATTTCTTTTACCGGGTTTCATCGACTGACAAGCAAGAAAAAAAGAAAGAAAGAAAAGAAAATTGAAGAAATATAAAGAAAGGCTTCAGCTTAATTCTATGCTGCCAGTACGAGCCCAATTTCATGTTTTTTTATTTGTTTATTTCAAACTGGGGAGAAGGATTCTGCGATTCATTTTTTTCTTTTTTATTTCCTTTTGTTTATATTTTGACTGCTGGCAAAGGGGCGGGGGACCTCGAACCCCCTCCCCTATAGTTACCCTGGTAGGGTAAATAAAAAAAAAAGATGCGTGACTCTGCTTCTTCTTTTTTTGTCAACTACGCGACGGGTATATGTTTTTTTTTTCTTGAATCTTTGCTTAGAGATATGATTTTTCGCCAATCTGATTGCAGCTTATACGTTCCTTATATATGGGGTTTTAATCTCAGCACTGCTCTTCCCCATTGCAACTGCATTAACTTCAACGAGAAGGAAGAACAAAAAATGTTGATGTCTTAAACATATATCTTACTGAAACATACATCACTATAATTATTATTAGCATTATTATCATGTAGGCCTAATCTATGATGGTATACTCAGTAATAGTTAAAATTACATTTCTTTAATGCACATGTATTTTTGTTACCTTTTCTTCATTCAAAGTGTGTTTTTCTTCACTTTGAGATCATCAACGATATAACGACACAAATTTGAGTTAATTTTCTCCGTTAGAAATAGTCAGGTAGTAGTAAGTCACCATATTGATTTATGATAACCGAAGATAGATATAATTGAAAAGACTTATTTCCCTATGGAATTCCTTCAACTTTAGTTCTAGAACAATTAAATGTTATTTTTATCCACGCACATTCCTTAAAATATCCTTTTTCAATGACATGAAATGATGAAACTTACGTTACCAAAACTAGAAACTTACGTTACTATATTAATGCAGGGACCTGATCCAATAGTTTTGAAGTAGAGATCTGCGTAATCCCTAAGTTTATTAGCTATTCATTGAATTTTCTTAAAACAATGTTAAATTCATTGTTTATACCTGGAATATGACATCATTAAAGCCAAGTTGAACATCAACCCCACCAAACGATTTTTTTCAAAGATACTATGATTATGTCCCCTTTTACTGCATCCTCCTAACAAACAAGAACATACAGCTGTAAATGAATTTGATATGTTTTGACGGAGAAACTCATCAACATCATAACTGCAACAATTAAATTGTCTCAAATTAAATGGGCTTTTCTGTGGATTGTCTGTTATCAACATGACAACATCTTGAAACTTACGTTACCAAAATTTGAAACATACGTTACGTAATAATTTGAGTGATTTATTTCAAAAGAATAAACCTGTACAGCAAAGCAATAACTGGATTTTTACGGTGGAATCTACTGACTTAATAAATACACAATAAACAGAAATAAAGCATGATTCTATGAAAAACAACAACACATTTCCAACAATCAAATATTTACTCAGTTTTTCAACACATCATGTAAAGGTATTTTGCGCGCTGCCAATGCTCAAGATGCCATTGAAAGAAGTTGCTGAGCTATCCCATGACCTCAAATCGACGGCACAGATTCGAGAAATGTACATTTAGGTGGTAATTAATGGTGTAATTAAGCTTTCTGTCATTTGGTGGTAACGTAAGTTACATCACGTATGTTACACTTGTGGATTAAATCGTATAAGTTAGCAACATAATAATGAATCTTTTGCCACCCATGGGTATGACGCATTCTACTCCATTAGTCTCAACTCTAGAACAATCATTCAGAGCCATGCACCTTCATACTTTTTACAAAGATGGTAACGTATGTTACTTCTCTTAAATCTACCTTTTTAAAATCTATATTTGCGAGATTAGCAGTCGCATGTCTTTTGAAGCTGAGTGATGAAATATCTTTTAACATAAACTTACACCCCTTTTGGTCAGAAAAACAATACAATTGTGTAGTACTCACTGTAATAGCATAACCAAGTTGGCAGTACAAAGATGGTAACGTATGTTTCAGCGGATCTGGCGACACATTTCCATCAGTTATTTTGTTGATAAAGAATGGTTAGTTTAAAAAGTTGCGTTAGGTTTTCATAGAACCTTAAGCCACTTTTCTGAAACCGTGAGTAAGCTTCCTCTTTATGCTCATATTTTCCCACAAAGTTGAGAAAACATCAAAAATCATCGTTGGCGACATGCACTTTTAAGCCTGTTGGCCGAACTTAACCCTCCACCAATGGCTTAGTGGTATAATTTCGCCTTCGAAATGATTTCAGTTTTTGTTTATATGTCCCTTGGCATCACATAAAATCACAGGGGCATTTTGAAAGAGCTTTTTATCTCTCCTAGGTGAGTAGGAACATAAGCGACACGATTTTTGACCAATTGCGCCGAAATAGTGGTTTTGGGCCAAAATAGCATTATCTAAACCTGGCCTTTGACCTTTGACCTCACAGTTCCAAAGCCAGCGGGAATCACTGTTAGGTAGAACATGCATAAACATGTAAGTTTCATGATGATACCTTGAGTTACTTTCGAGATATGGAGTAAAAAGTGCAATTTTAATAGCGCTTTCACTTGACCTTTGACCTTTTGACATTTGACCTTTTGGCAAGAAACTTCCCACAGAATATATATTGGGTAATACATGCATACATCAAGTTTTTTTTTTTTTTTAAAGGGTAAATTACAGAATACCGGCAACCAATCACGGAGAGCGCAAATCGCTCTGAAAAGAGCGTAATTACGCTTGCCGATAGCAACCATCTGAAATATCAATCCGCTCTGCGATACGGTCCGTGATTCGGCTGTCGACGATTGCATTTTTGTTTACGTGTGTTTTCTTTGCTCTGTACGGTGAGAAGTGTGGTATCTTACGTTATTCTCGGGGGTTTCGGGGGTGTCCCCCGAATAATGTAGTTCTAGATCCTGACGATGCTAGTCTAGACTAGCCGTTAAAAATTACCCGAATTTACGATGTACTCACGTTTTTAGGAGTCGAGGATAGTCCATATCCTAGAAATCGATAGCAATTTAGGTGAGACAAGAAAACAATCACTTATCTAATTGCTGGTGGTAGCTTACAGTAGCTGCTTACGCACTGTGTGGGTGTGTTTGACAGCCCACCATGTTGACTCTATGCAGTCGTACACAGTCAGACCGCAACGTCCTGAAAAGCCTTCGCATTTATCGTACGCGGATGCATGGACCTTACGGACATGAATACGTAATGAGCTGGGAGACCACATTTTCAGAGTGTCTGTAAATCTAAACGACATTATCAATCTTCATGACTTATACATCGATAAAAAGCTCAAGAGTTGTACTTTGATGAAATTTGACCACTTAAAAGGTTATGACATATAGAATATACTGAACAAGGAAATTATGAAACACAAACTTTTGCATATTTTTCATTTTCTTAAGGGGTACACTAGACCAATGAAATTAAGGTGGACCAAAATGGAAAAGGTATAAAATGAAAGAGAAAATATCATTCTATGAAAACATAATGACTTTATGTGGGCTGATCCTATGAACGGGTCAGGTTGGCGAATTAATCATTGCGTTGTACAGTTAATTTTTGACGAGATTTCAGTTTGCCGCGAATACGCGTTTCTAAAACATAGTGGAATGCGTGTTCACCCAGGAAATACGCAGCCACCAAAACTTGCTACCACCGCCATTTTGATAGGTCAATTTATCCTTATATGGAGTGCACGCTATGTGGATCCAACCACTCTCTCATTTTCGATTGTTCATGCACGCGTCATATCGCGCACCCCACCCCCACTTCCTCATCAATCGCGCACACACTGGTAACACGGGAGGTATATGGTATGATCAAGGAGGTATGTTCAATTCGGTGTAATAATGGCATAGATAAAAATGGCAGTGGTAAAAATGGCAGAGGTGAAAATGTCAGAGGTAATAATGGCAGAGGTAAATAATTAAGACAGTGGTACAAATGTCAGAGGTAAAGTTGTCAGTGGTCGAAATGTCAGTGGTCAAAATGTCAGAGATGAAAATGTAATTGATAAAAATTTAGTTGTAGAAATGCAAGATGACGAGGTAAAAGTGACAGAGATTTTATTTTCCTTCATGTTTCTGACACCTTTCTAGCAATACGCGCTTTTCGTGCCTTGAAACTCATGTATATAAGTTGAAAAATGGTCGGCAAGTCAACAATCCAATTATATCAGTATGAGCCTCGGTACACCTGAAGAAGGACATATTGACTACCATACAGCTCTACAGGTATCTTGTCAGTAAAATATCAAACTTAGATCTCGTAGGTCCTATACTATGTTAATAGGTATTTTAATAAGAGTGCAAACTTCTGAAAATAAAATTGCTTGATAACAGACATGCAGGTATGAAAAATTGGCAGGGATCTTTTACTGTTTTTGTTATCACTGGGAGAAATTTAATAGGGCATAGTGTTACATTTCTCCCCGCAGCACATGTAAATCCTACTTTGGTCATGATGGTTATCTAATTTCTCTCCAGGTTGTCTCATTTCTCAGCGCTTGATGTCCCATTTCCCCCCAAATTAGGGGTTAAACAAATCATTAATTACACGAAAATGTTATATATATATGTATATATATAGGGGTATCACAAAATGCTCTACTAATGTTCCTACACTCCTGTGCTACATACTCTCTCTAAAAAAAATCGAGTGAAAATATTCACTCTTAAAGGAGTGAATACAAAAAAGAGTGAATTTAGAGTGAAATTGGAGTGAATTTTGAGTGAAAATGTTCATTTTCACTCATTTTGGAGTGACCTCAGGGATCACTCCTAAATCTTTGAACAATGTAATGAAATATTTTTCAAGAGCCTACTGAAGTCTGCCGATACATCTAGCTGTAGTTTGTTTTTTGCGTTTTGTATTTTTACTTCTACATTATGTCGTGATCAGGCCTTGTGAGAAAGATATAGGCTCCTACGAAACCTGAATGTGAGAAAATAACATAGAACAGGTGAAAAATTAGCGGTTCGCTTCTACAATGTCTCCTTCACTTCTTTACACTAAACAGTTCAAAAAATGAATAATAATGACAATATACTAGCCTGGAAGTGAGCGGAATTCGTTTGTGTAAGAGTGTGTATGTGAGAGTAAATGTTGTATATCTGCGTATAGAAGTATGTTTATACCAAAAGTGGGTTCGTGCGTGTGTGTGTGTTTGTGTGTGTGTGTGTGTTTGTGTGTGTGATAACTTCATTGGGCGAAACAACGTATAGGATTATACTGTTTAAGGGCTATGCAGCATTGTTGAAACCCCCTTTAGTAATAATGATAATAATGATAATGATAATGATAATTTCCCATAGGCCTATACTAGGCTCTTTTTTTGCTGGTTTTTTATTCCTCTGAACAGACAGATTACGCCACTGCACTTGAATCAAAATCAGAATAATGAGAGTGCTGTCATCTTTTTAAAACATAATTCAATAAATATTCTTCAAATCTGCAATTTGGATTTGATAATTTGATAAATACAGTTTGCTCTGGCTATAGGTCATTATTCAAAACCTCTTCATACGTTTACCTCTGACGAAATCGCTCTCATTACTTCTGACATTTTACCTCTGCCATTTTTACTTCTGCCATTTTTACCTCTGCCATTTTTGCCTCTGCCATTTTTACCTCTGCCATTTCTACCTCTGCCATTTTACTATGACATTTTTACCTCTGTCATTTTTACCTCTGCAATTTTTACCTCTGCCATTTTTACCTGGCACCAATCAGGTTCCATAGCTAGATAGAGCTAGGGCCTACGACAGTGACACTGACAGTGTGTAAATTTATGATGATGATCGATGGTGATAATGTTGATGATGCCATGATTAAGATCAAATCCCCAAATGAATGTTCGTTTTGCCAAATTTTGGTGCGTTTCAAATTCCATGAAACCGTGGTCCCGAAACCGTAATGTTTGTATTTATTTGAATTTTAAATGACAAATTTATATCAACAATTATCCTTAACTTAAGGTTGAGTTTATTTTGATGGCAAATGTTCACACACACACACACACACACACACACACACAAATCAGCTCGCTCTCTCACATATCATTGAGTATCATGCATTGACCCTCTCCCCCAGCTCACAATTAATCATGTATTTGTAGCCTGTTTGTAAAATTCCAGGATATTCTTGTAAATTCCAGGAGTTTTTAGTGTTGATTTCAGGAGGACTGACCTTGAAAAGTGGAAGCACTGATGATATGAAGCAATAAGACAGACGCAGGATCTTGCCTGCTTTTGATGAGCAACTGAAACTCTGGGCCTAACTTCTTTTAGTGGCGAGCATTATGCCTAAATTAAAGTGCTTATTAATGAAGAAACTTGATTTATTTACGGTGCATATGTAATTCTAGGTTTAATAAAGTAATCTAGAAATTCAACAGCAAGAAAAAAACGCCTCAAACATGTTAAGAGAACTAATGTGAGTCCTCCGCATAGCCGCCATACAGCCTACACACAGCGCCCGTGCACACATGATTTCGTCGAGCTCTGGACCCTTTTTATCGACTTTGTCAGGCTGGCAAAAGATCGAGAAGTTTAACTCGAAGTTTTGCCAGTGTGACCGCAAACTTTCCACGTAACTTTCCGCCAAACTTCTCGATCTGTTTGCGGGCTATGTATCCGAAGCGCAAGACCATTGTCATGTACAAACGTGCATTGTTACGTCATAATCACTAGCCACTGGACGGCGTACTCTTGCTTGCGCGCGTACCAGTGGCCCAGTCTGACCGCGCCTAAGCGTGCACTCCATATAAGGAAAAATTGACCTAACAAAATGGCGACGCAACACGGTAAATTTGGCTGCACGGTCTCGTGTATGTTGGGAATAGGGACACGCATTCCACTATGTTTTAGTTCGGTGGTTAATTCCCTCTGAGTGGAGAGTTGAACGAACCTCTCGCAATGACAGTAAACGTGTACTCTACATAACAGTAATACGCTGTGTGTAGATGACAGTGTAGGACCCTATGGTGTGTGTGTGCGCGCGCGCACAATGTATGTATACGCGCTCAGGTTCAGGCAACTGTAGCAGCAAAAGATCACCACGTAAACAACAAGAATAACACTCCATTCTGATCGACAGCTCAACTTTGGCTTGAACTTTGTTTGCACAACTAGATAGAGTAGCGTGTATTAATAAATAGCATACAAACGAATAATAAAAGATTTAGCACTAAGTTTGCGCAAATGAGTTCTTTGGGGCTCTCTATTTGGTATTATAATAATTATTCCTTATTAATCCGCTGTATACATCGCTGAGTGATTTATTTAATGATACCCTGGGAGCGCATGATCATTTATGTATCTCAAATTGCCACACTATGATTTTTACTTGACGAGACTTTCAATTTTTGTTGTTTTCCAAGCGAGGGACCAATTCAGTTCTTATTGTGCTATTATAACAAGTATATCTAAAACGTTGACCATCATTCATTTGGTGATTCAACCTATGAACGGGTCGGGTTGGCAATAAATAGAAAGCCTTGTTCTAATTTGTCTCAGGGTCGTTTGGAAAATATCGATATAATGCAGAGATATGAGTGATGATATCATAAGCTCATTTTATATAATGTAAGCATTAAAAGGTGTCATTTATTTCAAATATTCACAAACCATGTCCATTAGTCACGGATAGTAGATCTTCATGTCGCCAATAAGTGAATCTCGTAGACCATGCACTTTGTCTCTGAATTATCTCGCAAAATCTCGGGTGCTGAGAAGGACATGCGCAAAAACCTGCGCGTACGATAAATTTTTGATTTGAGCTCATTAACAGCAGCGTTGCGGTCTGACTGTACAACCAGTACCCTACACAGCTTATAAATGATGCGTACGTGTGCAGTGGTAGCGCGTATTGAGTCTGCAGAACGCGCGCATGTTTACTAGTACAGTGTACAATAGGTATAGCAGTTGAGTGCGCACATGTCTCTTGACAATACGCGTATACGCGCTGCCTTGCCAAACTAGTGTACTCGTGTGTAGTGTGATCGTGAATGACTTGTGCGATTGTGTCGAAAAGAGTGAAAGGAAGAAGAGCTGCTAGCTGTGATGACGTCATCACCTTTAAAATACAGGGGAAACTCGGTATAACGAACACTGCTATAACGAGATATCGGTTATAACGAGGAAATTTTCTCGGTCCCAAAGTTCCTTCCACACAAGTCTATGTAAAATGCTACTCTTATAGCGAGATCGGCTATAACGAAATAACTGCTTTAACGAGATAAATTTTGTGACTTCCAAACAAAGAAAAACATAGTAAATCAAACCTGCTATAGCGAGGTAAAGCAAAATGCCTTCGGTAAAGCTTTAATTCGCCTGTGCTATCATCTTCCGAGATTGTAAAGCTTGATGCGCCAAAAACTGTCTTGTACACACATAATCATTTTCTTCAATGCACTCCAGCTAGCACTGCATGTTGTACGTGTGAAGTGTGTGTGTGCACGCACACTGATACATACAGAAAATGTGGCGGGACGGCCATATGTATGCATGACATCATCATGACGTTTAGCAGGTGTAAGGCAATCTGATGCTGTGATTGGCCTTCTACTTAGGGAATTCCCCGTCTTCACACACACGCGATCATAATGTACATACAGAATGTGTCACATACACACACAGCATTGTGCAGACCATATTCAAGCTTTCCACACAACACACACCCATACGATAACCACATACCAATCCACAGACGATCTTGGTACAATCGCAAGCTATATAAATTTACAAATTCAAACATCTACAATTAATAAGAAACACATTCTTGATATTGGATTTCCTTGGCAATGATCTTCTTACCCATAAAGGTGAGTAATTCCCTCACACCAATATCAAGTTTTCAGTATTGATTGAAATATGATGTGTAGTCCCACATGTCACATGTGCAAATTAATGTCATTATTTTATGCCTTCTTTTATGCCTACTGATATAACGAGATATCGGCTATAACGAGGAAAATGACTCGGTCCCGACCATCTCGTTATATCGAGTTTCCACTGTACTGTAGTTCCGTCAAAATCGGCTCGATTCTCTTTATCGACGATTTACTCGAGTTATCTTGATTTAGAGCAGTTTTCCTCTGAAACCACTCAATTTTCATAAAAATTGTGTGGTCAACCTACTTTTCGACGGCCGTTCCGTTCCCGGGCTTTTTGGGGGCCCCAAACGTCGGGAAAGACAAATTTCAGCCCTTCGGGCTGAAATTCATCTCTAAGGGAGAGCCGCCGGAGGCGTAGCCTTTAAACAAGGCGACTCGCTCTGCGTGCCCCCGTATAGCGCGTTTACCCCACAAACCTGTTGGCCGGCGAAGATAGCGCGTTTACCCCACAAACCTGTTGGCCGGCGAGTGGAGCGAGCGCCGCTCCACTCGCCGGCCAACAGGTTTGTGGGGTAAACGCGCTATACGGGGGCACGCAGAGCGAGTCGCCTTGTTTAAAGGCTACCGGAGGCGGCTCTTATACGCACCAATATGCTAATTTATATGACGCAAAACCGTTATTCTGTAACTTCCCCGAGTTGACCTTGACCTTTGACCCCCTGACCTTTGACCCATGACCCCCAACTTCCCTAGATAATCACTGCTCATCGGTACAAGCATATATACTATACTATACTTGAACCATTTGGGAGATATGGAGAAAAACATGAAATTTCAATCTTTTTTTCACAAAATAACCTGTGACCTTTGACCTTTGACCCTGTGACCCTAAAATCCACACAAAGTATTATCCCCCAGGATATTATTAGTTATCCCCTGCTTGTTCACGAAATACGGGCAAATATCTACGGTCTGGTGCCATATTCCATGAGGCCGAAGGCCGAATGGAATATGGCACCAGACCGTAGATATTTCCCGTATTTCGTAAGAACAAGCAGGGGGGTAACGATTTTATCTTTTAGTGTAAGTGCTAACCTTCTTCTCGCTGATTTCCCCTCGTGAATGATGTTGAAATCGCCGGCTGTCAGCCATTACCATGTTGACTTAGGCCTACCTAACGTCTCGCGAGCTGATTACTGTATGCGCGCATACAATGTACAAGCCATAAGATACTGCAGTAGCCAGATACGTAAGTTGCTGTTGTCGTTTATCAAGCGTCTAGTGGTCTCAGGTTATGTGCGTAATACGCTTGAGGACCACGCGCTGTCCATTTGTTTTGTACAGGATTAGCGCGCACTTTCCTATAAGCGTCTTTGGTACACGCGCAGCTAGCTGTGTAATATGACGTCATATCACGGAATACGGAATATATTCAGTGGTGGATTTAGCGCATGCGCACAATATGACCTTATCACGGAATACGGGAAATATTCAGTGGTTGATTGACCAATGAGATTACAGAATTCACGATCACTAAAAGATAAACCCTCATACCAAGTTTGATATAAAACCACTACACGGTTCTTGAGATATCGACAAAAACAAAACGGGACAGACGTACGTACGTACGGACGTACGGACGGACGGACGGACGGACGGACGGACGACCCGAAAACATAATGCCTCCGACCACTTCGTTGGCGGAGGCATAAAAACCTGTCTGTAATTGAAGAATAAAGCCATTTAATTCCTAGTCTCTTGATGTCTTGTGGGGGAAATTGTTTCAAAATTTTACGTATATTACTTCAATAATATGTTATTCATGTTAGTTTGACTGACAAAGTTTTTACTGTTTCTGATTAGTGGAGAGTACAAGGGATTATCTTGCTTTGTTTATAGACAGCAAAACGTAAAATTTGTAACGACTATAGACCCGTTATCCCCTAATCCAAATACCATTGTTCAAAAGGAATCATTAAATCGCTGCACTGGAGTGGGATACTTATCATGTGCATCAGATAGCAGGGTGCCCATAGTGTCTTTTAGGGCAACGGAGGATGAACTTCTTCTGGAAGGAAGAAGAACAAATTAAAGATGCCGTACAGAGGGACAAGCAGGGTGAGAGAAGTACATACATATTGTCGTAGATTCATTGGCCGCTGGAAAAGAAAAAGAAAACTAAAATCTCAATCATGGACACCATGATATTGTCAATTTATGACATTTGCAATGACCTATAAAATTCGCAAATATATTCCCGTTCATAGGAGCATGGAATATCAAATATAAATGAATAACTATATTCAAAACGAGCTGCTATGCAATCCCAGATCTCTGCATTGTTGGGATCTGGACGATCAATATACCACAAACTGCTAGAGGCGGGCAAGGTGCCCCCGACTCTCTCCCACGTGTAGACCCCTTCGGACGATCGGTCGTTCAGCCCCGTCCAAGCGTGGAAGTAAGATAATCCGGAAATGTTGATGAGAAGTACCTCTACGATTCTGGAGAACTCACTCGGCGTTTCTATAGCGACCAGATAACCACCTAGCTCGTCGCATCTATCCCTGGCCACCTCCCAGGGCTGGCTGTCCTGACGGTAGAGGTAGCAGGAGTCTGGAGAAGACAAATCAGGACCGGAACAAAGGAGTTCTACGAGACAGGCAAAAGAAAAGAAAAAGATATCGATTTCATATAATAATGAGTAGGTCTATGTATTATAAAAAGAACGTAAGGGGCGTAACTTGATATGTTAATTAGATGTAATTAGATGTTAATGAGATCTTAAGATAAGTGGTATTCTGTAAGCACAAGTAGGATCAAGTTTAGGAGCAAAAATAAGGATAGCCTCTAGGCAATCTTTCTCTGGCGATTATGCCGGGCTATTGCGTATATAGGCCTACTGACGACCCACTGTCTCTTATTTTGTATGTTCATGAACAAGAAAATAAATACATGAATCGTATAACAGAGTTATCTGTTCCTCTCATACTGAGGATTCTAAAACTGCAGTCTACAATGTTCGAAACAATTGTATTCTTTATCTAGCTGGTATGTGTTTATTTGTTTGTTGTTCGCCATTTTTCAAGTCAATTCACACTTCATTTTCCTCGGCACAAAATAAATAAAAAGTACATTATGTATACACAATTACAACAAAAGCTATTATTATAATTATAATTAATATTGTAATAATGATGATAATTATTATCATTATTAATATTATCATTGTTATTATTATAATTATTATTATTATTATAATTATTATTATTATCATCATTATTATCATTATTATTATCATTATTGTCATTATTGTTGTTATCATTATTATTATGCTCAACGTCTGCCCGAACGTCATGCGGACGCAGAGCAAGTAGCCTGCCTTCGCCGCCCACATTACGTGACCCTCGAAGTCGTTGCTATGAAGATCTATACCTTGTAACCAAAGAAAAAGAAACGTACGCAGTGTGCTTCTAGGTCACGTGAAGAATAAAGCAGGGCCGGCGGAACGTTTTTAAAAGCGTGGGGGCCTACTTCCGGGTTTCATGAGCTAACAAGAAAGAAAAAAAAAAAGGTCCTCAGCTCCTCTCACCCTTTCCATTTCTGGGTTTCTTCAGCTGACAAGCGAATAAAAAAAAGAAAAAAGGTCTACATTGGAAAAACATAACCTTACCGCGCTCCGCACACTTCAAGATCTCTATCTATTTCTATTTAGCGCCACTTACGTACTTCCGGGTTAAAAAAAATTGTGGGGGCCCAAAGTGATGACACCTTATGTATTTCTTTTGTATGGTGCACAAAAAGTGTGGGGGCCTGAGCCCCCACGGCCCCCACGGTTCCGCCGGCCATATAAAGTACTAGTAACGCAACGATCCATACGCTCACATTATTGTTATGACGTACGTAGTGTGTGACGCAACCCGGTGACCTAACAGTCCATGTGCATGGGTTAGCATTTTTTTTCCAAAATGTAGTGAACTTACGTGTTTATACGGTTACAGCTCGTTATTCCGAAGGTTCGTTATTCCGAAGGCTCTTCCAGTCCGAAGATTCGTTATTCCGAAGGTTCATTATTCCGAATTTCATTTTCGAATTAACAAAACTTCGGAATAACGAACCTTCGAAATAACGCCAAAAATGTTCGGATTAACGAACCCTTTTTCATTTTCGGATTAACGAACCTCTAGGTATGGAGAATTTGTGTGTTTTGGATTAACGAACCTTCGAAATAACGAACCTTCGGAGTAGCGAACCTTCGGAATAACGAACAGCACCCGTATACAAGGATATCATGGAGCTATAGTAGCTCCATGTTTATATCTTTGTCTAATCTATCAGTAATCTCCTTTATTTATTCTGTTATCATTGCCCTGCATGTAAGTCTATACTACCATAAAGATAGGGGAGAGCTAGCGGGGTGAATTAAGTGGGACAAAAATTGTGATTTGATGAAGTTTCTCGAATAACTTTCTGATATTTAGAAGGGGGCACACATGTATCGGACCGAAAGACTTTTGATGCTAGCCATATAACGGGTTGCTACGCTATACATACCTATAAGTCTCATATTTGTGTTATCATTGTTGATTTTTTTTTTCCTGGGAGAAGTGGAACATTGGTTTGGTTTAAGTGGGAAAAACAGTAACTATAAGCAAGACATTATTATAACAAGCATATCGATCATAGAATAATGTGAGCGCATGTGTGTGTCTGTGTGTGCATCTATAATTATTATTATTATTATTATTATTATTATTATTATTATTATTATTATTATTATTTATATCTATTTAAGAAAATCTTATATATCTTATAATATAATATAATAATTTTCTTATTTGTTGAAATGTTTGAATATGTATATGCATGGAAATATATGATATCTTTTCATTTTTGAAGCGCCATGAGCACTGAAAAGTGGACCTGTGCGCTATACAAGTAGCCACTATTATTATTATAGGTTTTCCCGGTCAATTTCATACTTTTGTCATTCAAGTTCCTATTCCGAGCATTCGATTTCACGCATCCCACGCTCGCAGCACTGAATCAGCAATCAAATTCAAAATCTGGTCATTCGAATTCACTATCCGAGCATTCAAATTCACTCTCGGAGCATTCAAATTCACTAGCGGAGCATTCAAATTCACTAACGGAGCATTCAAATTCACTATCGGAACATTCAAATTCACTATCGGAGCATTCAAATTTAAGAGAGGAGCACGCATTTCATCAAAGAGCATTCAAATTCATGTCAAGCTGGCGACGGAATCTCGTCGGTCATTCGAATTCGTGAATAGGCAACCATGTTCCAAATAACTGCATTCAATTTAAAAGAAGTCCTGAATTTAGTTACTTTGGGGCCGTGTATGCATGTGTTTCTCACTTGGCTTTGAATATATTGGGATTTATGTTGATTATATATTTTGCAGTAGAGGTCCACCTGTTAATTGACAATTTTGAACTCGCGCTTAGCAAATACGAATATACAGGCACATTTCCCTGGGATTGGACATAAAATGGAGGTCCCACGCGTAAAAGAGTCACAACTCATGCACGTAAAAGAACTCATGCACGTAAAAGATCCCACTTCATTTATTCATCGCAAAGAGCAAAACATCTAAACTGGACCCCATATGGAAGACCAGCTTTTGCAGCTGAATATGGGTTATCCAGCCACCTTCTTTGATAGAAAATAAGAAATAAAAAAATCAGGCACTGTATAGGCCTACAGACGAGCATAATACGGAGGGTTGAGTGACACTTTCGAGGAAAAAAACAAAACAATTTTGACTATATTGAAACTGATACATGAGCATTTTATACGTATTGTCTGTTGTGTATTGCTGTCTTAAGCATTGATGAATTGTCATTATATGGTTGGTGTTGGGGCGTTGTCAGCATGCAGTATCATCAAGAAATATGATTACTAGTCGTTGTGTTGTTTGGATGCACTGCTGATTGGACATTGCAATTTGAAATTTATTGAGATGAAAAACAAAGAATACATGAACAGAGAACAATATAGAACATGTAAAGAATCCTGATTACACTACATGCAAGCATTCATTGGTTGTGTTGGCTCTTTTTCCTTTCTTAAAAGTCTCCTCCTTTTTCCTTGTTAGATTGATTGCACGAAGTAGGAACTTGATCGTCTAAAAATGAATTTGAACGCTCCAAACAAGCTCATTGGGACTATCACGTGACTATTGTATGAATTTGAATGCACGAGTAGGAAAGTCGGTGCTCGCATTTTGAAATTGAATGCCCAATCGTGAATTTGATTTTACGAAAACGAAGTAGAACGCTCATAAATGAAATTGATCGCTCGGATTCTGAATTTGAATGCCCCAATATTTTCGCGTGCGTGCGCTGCGTGAATTTGAATGCACATTAATGAATTTGAGTGACAAAAGTATGAAATTGACCGGGAAAACCTATATTATTATTATTATTATTATTATTATTATTATTATTATTATTATTATCATTATAACTTTGAATTAAAGGCGAAGTTTGGCATGCAGTGATGATATCCCAGTTTACCCCCAACATCCTCCAAAAGTTCAAAATTTGAGCTAATTTCTGCAAAAACTTTAAATGCAAATTAATGGAACTCGTAAGGTCTACATTTATTATGGTGGGCTAAGTGCGTGCTAAAGCTTTGATAATCGAAATCATATTCTTAACTGTAAAATTAGACTGACAATACATTTTTAACTCCTCGCAGAGTAGAGCTGCGTGAAGCACATGTTTGAGCAATGTAGATATTAGGCGCGCATTGCGTAAAATTAGCCAGATGATTGGCTTATAGATACTGCGCCGGGCGTGTCCTGTCTTTCCTCATTAATATTCATTATTCATAAATGACTGTCCTAGGATAGGCTTAGGACAGTCTTACAGAATACCGATATTGCCTGTCCTAAAAGGGTATCCTATTTTCTGTCCTACGCGCGCTCCTAGGATCGAAATAAGGATCGCGCTTACATACCATCCCAGGTCCGTAGTCTACAGTTCATGTAACAGTGACTGCAGACAGAAGAGATTAGGTCCTACATTGTTAGAAAGTCCACATTCTCATACATCACCACAAACACTTACCTCAATAAGCTTGCTTTAGACCAAAAGCGGCAGTTACGGTAGTCTTCTAGCGTTACAATTTTTTTAAAAACATAATTTTACAACTGTCATTACAAAATCTAGCTCTAACTTTACCGCTACGTAAATAGGCCCTCGCTACAGGCCTACGTATGATTGAATAGCGACTGTTCTAGGAATGCTCCTGCACGCACGGCTATTATATGCCACGGAAGAACGAATTACCGATAGTAGGGCCTACGCGAAAGCCATCATAGCTATGGCTCGGTTTGGCTCGATTGCATACCACTAACAGTGCCGAGCGTTGTCACGCGCGTTCATGAATTTGACTGTGGGTTTGAAAAAGGAGAAGTCGTGTTGCTTTATACAGCAGTTTATTTCTTGTACTGTAGGTCATTATAATATAACAGATATTGACTTTTTTCCTTCGGTAGGAATATAACATTTCATTTCCCTTGGGAAGTTATATTTTTGTCTCGAAATACTATATTTTTCCTCGACAAAAATATAACTTCCCGCGAGGATCTCAAATGTTATATTCCACCTCTGATAAGTCAATATCTGTACGATATTATGCACTCGTATCATAACATGTGTCTAGAGTTTCTGGAAGTTTCCGTACGCTGTAGCTATTATACTCGTTGTTTGAATATATATTTTCCGAGACGCGCAGACAGAGATCGAATCCATGCATGACGTGTTCTTTCTTCTGCAATTGCAGAACCCTTTTGCAGCACGCGACAAATATTTCCAGAATTATATTGTATATATATATATATATATATATATATATATATATAACAAAAACGACTAAAATGACATTAAAACACTTTATCCTAGCGAGGGAAGCGCATGTTTTTGAAACAAGACACGAAACAGGCTAGTCATTGTATTCTTCATCAGGGACCATGCAGGATGCGATGTGTTGTTGGATTAAAATCCGTTTGTGAAGCAGACAAACACACGAGGATATACATCTGCTCCTGGTCGGACGGATTTCAAAACTAACCTGCTTGTGACGGAATGCGTCTTAGTCTGGTAGACGCATTGGAGTCATTGATAATATAGACACTTCGGTTTTATCACGTCATATCATATCTTTTTGAAGAGAAATTTTGATATTTTGCCTTTGCAATCATTATAAACAAAGGGTGTGTATGCAAAAGATACATACCCTCTTCGCATAGCTTCCCGACAAAGGACCTCGGGCACTTGCAGGTAAAGCCATCCAGGGTTTCCGAGCAGGTTCCTCCATTAAGACAGGGGTTGGGCACACAGTCTATTTGTGCAATGCGTAATATCAAAATAAACTGATTTTGACCTTGGTTAAGACTACATTCCGTCTTCATAATAGGTTTTCCAAATATGCTCATTATTGATATAGCCATGAACAGATATCTCATGTTATTGTTCATAACTACTTTTTTCTTTACTAGATAATAATTATTACATTCTGTAGGAAAGCTTATCAGTGGTTATGGTCTAAGGGTTAAGTCTTGTCACTCCCATGCACAATTTTCTTGTTCATTTTCATTTTCATCACTTCATTATGAGAATACAAGTATTCCAGGGATGGAGAGGTTGGTCACGGTCACGGTCACGTAAACATGAACATGAACACTACGTCATTTCAATATATCAAGAAGATCTCACCGGTCTCGTGGTTTGCTTGTTTACAAATCTCTGGAAAGTTTGTTTGTATGTTTATTATTTTTTTGACAAGAATTATAAAGGAGGAAAGCTTGAAAGTTGAGAGAGCTGTTACGGCTCTAGATGATAACTTTGAAGACAGGAAGGGACTGTAAAGCTTGAGGGAAAAAAAAAGAACACTAATACTTCGAATCATGTAAGGATTACTGAACTATCACATTCGAAACAAGTTGTAGAAAGGCTTAAAAAAGAAATCAAGCGTGACACTGACTATTCCTAATATCGTTCCACCTCTCAGTGCTATGAAACATTATACCCTGTCTGCATCATGGAGCGAGTCACAAACGGTTCGTATAATACCCCTATTTGTTATGCGTCTGTGTCTAGAAATGACATAGCGATGAATTATCAACTTGAATGCAAAAAGTAAAAAGTAGAAACTTACCGGGATGTGCACAGTACAAATTACTATTTCCTCTTGCTGAGTCCGGAACGATGACATCATACAGAGGATCGTCACGTGGGACATATTTGGGTGTTGACCGGACATAACTGCCAGTCTTCTCGGAGAAGATGTTTAGGCAAAGATTTTCCACTGCCATCGGTACTTTGGAACAAGTGTCACTTCCAGCGAAGGCAATCTCCACGTAATAAACTATGTCATTCAAGAATAAACACCTATACAAATGTCAGCGGTCTGATTCTTTGCATCACCAGACCTGAAAATGACTATTCACATTTGTCATTATCATACTTTCAGAATTCAAAATTAAATACATTCCCATTATCATGAGTGTATCCAGACATCCTACGTAAGACAAAACGTGTCATGAATAAAACTTCTCTCCAACAAGAGCACAATATTAGTCTGTAGAGAATTTAAAACATTCCAGAAGAACGAATGGATGAAGAGCTATGATTTTACCTTCGACAGTAGGTAAAACCTACCGCTGGCAGAGGCTATTTTCTGTTCCGAATCTCGACGTGTCTGTCTGTCTGTTTGTGTACGAGAAAACTCGAGACCGGCTGAAGAAATTTTCGCGAAATTTGTACGATGTATTCATAATGAGGTAAGAAAGATACAAATTTGGGGGTCATGAGGTCAAAAGCCACGCAGGAGTCATGTTAAAAGGATATAAAATAAGCTTAATCTTTCAATAAATCAAGAACGAAGGATCACATTTTTATCAAATTTGCAGTCTGTGTTCATAGTGCAGTTAGAAACAAACTGCGAAATTTGGGGTCAGAAGGTCAGATGGCCAAAGTAAAACACGGATCATAAAGGACATTGAATAAACCTAATATCTTAATAACCGAAGAACGGATATCGTTTTTTGTTTGTTTGTTTTGTTTTTTACCAAACTTGCAGTGTGTGTTCATGTTGAAGTAAGAAAAAAAAAAGTTATGTTTGGGATCATGAGATCAAAGGTCAATGCAGTCACAAAGTACATAAAATAAGGTTATTACACTACGAATTTGTGCGCAATGAAGTCTAGAAATCATGCTGGTGGTATAGGGTCACTGCCCCGAAGGCAGTAGATTACCGGTTCGATTCCCGTTATTTTTATTTTTTTTTTTTTTTTACAAAATGTAGATCAGCAGTTGCGATCTTACAAATTTCATTGGTACAGAAGGTAGACGAATTGAAGTAAACTAATGAATCATATCTTTACCCCTCTGCTTTATAATCTCTTGTTTTCAAATCATGTTATTATTTGATGAAATTCGTAAGTTGTCCAATTCAGTATAATCCTTGAGTATAACGATTTACGATAAAATCAAATGTAAGTCTGAATTTACAGACAACTTATTGCTTTTTATACCAGTTATATAATCTTTGATCTATGAATCACTCACACTGATCAGGTTTTCATGTCTTTATTTCTTCATAACCTTATTGTGCCCTCTGCCGTCTGCTACTTTTTGCCTCTCAGATAATATTATTTACCCAATGTAGCAAATCTAGAACAGATATCAATACTATATATCAAAATTTATAGATTATTCAAACGTAAGCCTACACTATAAAAACTTCTGGGTCAGAACTGACCCGGAAAAGAGTCCGTTGGGGTCACACTCCGTTCCAGGTAAAAAATGACTTGGAATTTGGTCATTAAGACCCGGAATGGGGTCACCCTGACCTAATTTATGACTCTGAATGGGGTCAGGACCCCATTCCTTGTCATTTCTGACCCGGAACCGAGTGTGGCTCCAGCAGACCCTTTCCGGGTCAGACTGACCCGGATGTTTTTAGAGTGTATACGACTACATTATTATATAAACATGGACGTGCATAATGATCATGATCTATAAAAATATCAACGCTTTATACAAACCACTTCCCATCTTATTGTTCATCTTCAAAATTAATGCGTAGCAATCTTATATCTATCAATCTATCCGACTGTCTACACCTTGTCTATCTCTTTTAAAATAGTGCGAAAACTGCGTACCCATATATACTGCCAGGACAGTTGTTACCATAGCAATATGAAGTCGCTTTGAAATCTGCATCTCTGTTTTGAAGGACATTGGCACCCTGAGTGAAGGAAAAAAAAAATCAGATAAAGAATGGAAACTGTAATTTAAATTGTATGTTCTTGTATAATCTTTCAATTTTTTAGCACATACTATGTGATTAGGGGCATAATTATGTACTTTGTGTTTTACGCTATACAAGCATTATTATTATTATCATTATTATTATTACTATAATTATTATCATTATCATCATCATCATTACTATATACTTACTAGGCCTACTACTATTACTAGTATACCTACTCGACTATAGCTTCTGAGTCTGCACACGATTGATCACGTTAAATGAGTTGTGAAAGAAGGTTTAGCATCCATCGATGTAAAGTTTCGTGGTTTTGTAAATTTTACTACAATCAAAATGAAATTAAGGAAAAAGAGAGATGCCCGTGACCAATGAACATATGCAAAGTTATTGCGGAAATACTGCTCCCAAAGCACAGATGTGTATGATAGAATGTATGAAATATCAAAGGTTTAGTTCGGCAGGTTTGGACATAATTAGACGATCCAAAGCTTCTTCTACATACCTCAAATTATGCCTCGGTGTTATATTTAATACGTCATTATTCTCACATTGCATTATGAATTCCATTCAAATGATTTTCACAGAAAGCAGCGTGCTTGTAATATTCATTAACAAAAACATAACCAATGCATTGCATGACAGCATATGAAACTAAACAGATAGAATATGATGACAATAAAGATGATAATAGCAATAGAATTAAGAATGATAGTAACTATATGGTCGCATTTACCTGATGTATACCCACTAGGCCAGCACTGCCAGATATACCCATTCATTTCACTCATTAATTAATCAATTCATTTATTCATTCATTCGTTCGTCAGTTCGTTCATTCATTTATTCATTCATCTATATACAGGGTGTCCCCAAAAAGCGGAACGGTGGATTATCAGTACCTTGTGGTCTAAAAGTTATATATCTTTTGACATCATTAGAAAGAGCATCTTCCGCAAAAGACTATGATACCAAAATTATTAAATTTGGTTCAGTACTTTTTATTCTACGCCAATTTCCGAAAATGCAGTCATTGTCAAATTTCGCCGGATTTTTGCGACTTATGAGATAATAATTTGAGTGCGACACGCGATCCATACGGTGAATATTGTGTAAGCTCGGTGATCCATGTCAACAAATGATACAGCTTTCACACTGGGCACGGGCCAGGAAAAAACAGTGTGTGTGTCTTTGTCTGTGTGTGTGTGTGTGCGCGCTCCCAATATGAAAGCGTTATCTTTTGTTGACATGGATCAACGAGCTTATACACAATTCACCGTATGGAACGCGTGTCGCACCCAAATTATTATCTCATAAGTCGCAAAAAATTGAAAATGACTGCATTTACAGAAATTGGCGTAGAATAAAAAGTACTGAACCAAATTTAATGATTTCGGTATCATGGTCTTTTGCGGAAGATGCTCTTTCTAATAATGTCAAAAATATATAACTTTTAGAACGCAAGGTACTGAAAATCCACCGTTCCGGTTTTTTTTTTGGTGTTTTTTTTTGTTTTTTTTTTGTTGTTCGGGGGGGGGGACACCCGGTATATCTATGTATATATATATATATATATATATATCATGCGAAAGTATAGTATTGGTGATAGGAGGTTAAGGAGAGCTTTGTTGTGGGTGATTAATGTAGTTGCCGGAGAAATGGCATCTCCATAGTTCGAAAATATCTGATACTGGCAAAAAGTTTTATCTATGTAACCACCGCATATAAAACCTATACAAAATGTGTGTGTGTGTGTGTGTGTGTGTGTGTGTGTGTGTGTGTGTGTGTGTGTTTCCCAATATTTATTGGGAGTTAAGGAATCGCTTTTAAGCTGCATGAAAACAGTTTTAACAACAACAACAACAACAATGAAAATTGATTTTTTTTTCCCTCTACCGTGCATTGCTTTAATATTAGGTAGCTTAATTGTGGACAGATCGCTACGGACTGTGCTAAATTAGTCAAGACAACACACATTTGCTTCATGACGTTGTGATTACATAGCTGTACTCATTCGCCCTTTTGCGGATTATTTTGAGTGGAATATTAAGAAGTTAATGGAAATGTTTTTATTGCCACCATTATATAGGCATACCACAGTTGATTGCGACATTCATTCATTCATTCATTCATTCATTCATTCATTCATTCATTTTTTATTTCATTTCCGGCCAAAGCATATAATATGACATTGCATATACACAAAGTCAGTACAAAGTAACTTTTACATGTCCAAATGAAATTTAAATACACGTCATTTGTTTACATGAAACAAAAAAAAAACATATTTTGGTAGAAGAAGTACAAGGACAAAATGTGACTGAATCATAACAAAGAAAAGGTCGGAAATGGAGGGGACTGCTAAAAAGCCAAGCTTGTAGAATGCAGTCCCCTCGGAGTCGCAATATAATAGTAATACACGAGACATTTTAACATAATCCACGGGAACCAGAACACAAAACGAGTACGTACTCAAACGCACACACATATTATAACAAAGCAGCTCTCTTACATACACGTGGAAAGGCTAATTTAAAGAGATAGAAAGGGACAGGAAGACAGAGGGAAGGGCAAAGGAGGAGAATATTGGGGGTCGAAGCCAGGACACATGAGACCTTGGTCTTACCGAGAAGTTGTCTTCATATGAATGATATAACATAATGGTTATGGAATAAAGTAAACAAAATAAAGGCGTTAGCAGCAAGAGAAATCAGTTAGGAGCTTTCAAAATGCAAATCCCCAGTAATATAAGAATTAATAAGCATTTGCTTTAATTTCAAAGTAAAAGTGTTGAAACTTAGAGATTCTTTTATACTGCTGTCAAGGGAATTCCAGAGTTTAGGTCCAGCGAAGGAGAATATAGACTTTGCAAAAATTGTCCTAAACAGTGGTAAATGGAATTCATTGGTTTGTCTAGTGAGGTATGAATGTACAGTTTTATTTTGGATAAACATAGAGTCAAACACCAAAGGAAGAGAGTGATTTATTAATTTGTACATAAACTGACCTGTACATAATTTGTACATAAACTGACATCTTTAATTTTGTAGCTGTTGTACTCTTCAGCCACTGATTTCATACCTTACATTACGGTAATGCGTTACATTACAATCCATCACAGAAATACAACTCTTTCTTCCCTCTCTCTCTTTCTCTCTCTCTTCCTCTCTCTCTCTCTCTAGTACATGCAAATGCATAGGTTATAATAATAATAATACTAATAATAATAATAATACTACTAATAATAATAATAATGATAATAATAATAATGATAATAATAACAAAAAATATTCATAATGGAGAACTAATTGGATTGACAACCCGAAATACCTCAACGTGTTTAGGAAGGTTGGCAGACAGTGACAATTAAAGGCATGATTTACCATTTGCAGATGAAACAAAACCCAGCATTAGCGCTTCAAAATAGTTCTAGAATGTGAGTTAGGGATAGAAACAACCAAAATAAAAATGTGAACCTGTAGGCCTATAATCGATGTTAAAGGACAAGTTCACCTTCATATACATGTGGATTGAGTGAATGCAACAATATTAGTAGAACGCATCAGTACAAATTTGGGGAAAATCGGACTATCCGTTCAAAAGTTATGAATTTTAAAAGTATCTGCGCAGTCACTGCTGGATGAGAAGACTAATACAGTGTATGATGTCACATGCGTACAACTATATAACGAAAATAAAAAGAGAATTTCACAAAACTTTACTTTTTGAATGAAGTTCACATTTCTTCGACTTGTTACTGACGTATGTTAAGGGTAATATTATTTCCCCTGCCTTCTGAAAGAGAGAAGACGAGTATTCTTTTGTTATGCGAGAAAAGTGAAAATATGTTGATTTTTCGTTATTCTTACTTTATATTGTTGTACACAAGCTATAGTAGTCTTCTCATCCAACCGTGACTGAGCAGAAACTTCAAGAATTCATAACTTTTGAACGGATTGTCCGATTTTCCTCAAACTGTCACTGATGTTTTCTATTAATATTGCTGCATTTACTCAACCCACATGCCTATGAAGGTGAACTTGTCCTGTACGTATAGTTAGATACACAAAATGTAAACAATAATTATCTATAATAAAAAAAAAAATGTTTCCAGACTATTTAAAACCGTCTACAGTTATGGGTGTTTTAATGAGAATAATAGTGATATTTCCTTTTATTGTAGGCTTTATTGCAAAAATATCAGATGGTATACATAGGAGGTTTTATGATACACCTGACCTATACATATGCTTCAAAAGTGATATCTTGAACATTTTTTTTTTAAATCACTGTTTCCAAAAGTAAACATAGGACCTTTAACAAACATATTGACAAGGAATGAGCAACAAGAACAAAATGTTCGGATCTGTCCTGCAACAATATTCACATTACTCGAGTCTGTCAGTCAATGACGTCTTTGTGTTGTCATTTCCTTGTTTATGTAACTGGTAGAAATGCATTGTCCAAACGTTACCAATAGAATGATATCAATTTAGGTTTATACACAGCAAGTCAACACAGTGCAAGTAAAATCAGTTCGATTATTGCTGCAAAAGCACAAAGAAGAATCCATAATGTAACACCTTTCAATTGGCAATCCAAACAACATTTTGTCAAATGAACAAGTGTAATCATTTCTACCCTATGCCTGAAAGTAGTAAATTATTTTACCCTGCATCTGTCTTTTTCCGACAGCAAACCTGTGATGCACGAGTTTATATTTTGTACAACGGTTGCACATTAGTTGCAAAATATTGCCAATTTCTCTCTTTGTATTCCTTTGAGGGTCCTCTTTGATTTTCAAAAAGTTCAAAATATCACATTTTTTATGCATATGTGTAGGTCAGTTGTATCACAAAACATCCTATCACATAAAATTTTCGCTGTATTAAAAGCATAAAATATAAGGAGATATCACTATTTTCCTCAATAAAGCATTATTGTAGACGGTTTAGTCTAGAAACAATTGTATATCACATACATAAGATTGGACAAGGAAGGTAGAACCTCAAAAGAGCAGAGCTTGTGGTGAGCTGCCTAACAAAAATATACATTACATCATAGACACGAGAAACAACAAAAACATGATAGTTTCCATGGCAATATTAAAATGAGATGTTCCTCAAAGAGAAGTTTTGCAATCTAACAGAGGGGCTACAGTATAAAGTATGAAAATATGTGACGACCTACAGCCAAGTTAAACGTTACATAATCGTTATATATTCATAAGTGCTACTAATGTGAAAACTCTGCACAGATGTAAGACAAAGAATGAAATGCACTGTTTCCAACTGGATCGTGAATAGACCCCTTACCGATATATTCAGATTATATGCATGTAATTTTAACAAAGTGTGAAGATATGATTTATTTTCATCATGAGGATTATTACAATTTCATATCGGAAGCAAAGGTAAAGGACACGTTTTTGTTTTTGTTGAAAAGAAAATAAGAAAGAAATACCGCTATCTTTCAATTGACTGACAATTTGACTCTGACTTATACGCGAAGCAGATTTGCCCCGGTAGGTTCGATCATATGGCTGAATAATTAATAGACTCCGGATAAAAATATGTGGCATTATCTTCGATAATTTCTAGTCTTCTGTCTCAAGTTGCCTATTTTCATTTCCATTGGCACGATTTTCTCACAGTTGATATAATCACAATGTTTTCATTATAGCAATTCATCACTATTTTCACCATCATCGTCACAATAATAATGTGATAGGCATGCCAGCTATATAGTATTATAACAGTTAGAAGATGAAGTAGGGCCTACTCTATACCGCTTTTATCATTATTATCAGCATTATTGGTATATGCTAACACACAGAAGTAGTAGCAGCAGCAATAGCAGCAGCAATAATTAATTACGTTAATCTAAACTCTTTGGACGCCCTTGGCAAGTCCTCATCATATTAAGGATAAGGGCTTCGGGGAGTGTGGCGGCTACACGTAGCCAGCGCCTGAAGGTTACTAACTATCATATCAGGATGGTATAAAACGCCAAAGACAATATTATTGTATTGCACGGTTTGATTCAAACTTTTAGTTTGCACATTTGTATTTCAATTTACATCATGCATTCCTAGAGATATACTCACCGTGGTGCACATTCATGTAGTTCTATCATAACATCGTTTGCAGCAGTATCAGTATAGAGTAGTAGTAGTGCATTGTGATTAGTGCGTCAATTTGAGACATAAGGGCCTGGTTATACACATAAGTAATAGTGACGTCGACCTCAAGCAAAAAAAAAAAAAGTACTGGTGACCATCGACAACCAAACAGCCAATCCACAGCTAGCTCATGCGCACATTGGTTTTAATAACCTATCTGTTTGGTGTTTTTTTTTTTTTCAGTTTTCTCAGTTGGATAGGCTTTTCTATTGTTTTAAAAGCAACATTACAATGGATAAGCTTGCCCGACGTAACAGTTAATGAAATTCATGTTCAAGTAAGTGTATAGACCTTCTGGCTTGTTGATTAGTAGTCTGGTTTCCAGACCCTTTGCTTACTGGACTCTGCGGTGACGATATCGCCGCCTTTGCCGAAGGCAAAAACCACCTAAACCTAATCCAGTTTTTGACGTTGAGGGCGTCAATATCCTGTATAGCAAAATAATAATTACGAACGGAGGGTCTTGCAACCAGTCTAGTACCAGAATGGTTCGTTAATTGCCACTTTGGCAGACATCCACTTCATTTCGTATTTCAGCATTAAGAACAAAGTATTTTTCTATCGAAGTAAGTCAGTTCGGTACAAATGACTTTCCATTTTTCTCGGTTGTTTATAGGCACTTCACTCAAGTCAAAGCTATATAATTCAGTCAGCGTGCCCAACATAGCGATTTATGGAACTCGTATTCAAACAAAGAATGAAGGTGCACAGATCAAATGACCAGAATGGTTCGTCAATCAATACTTTATGGGGTTTATATCCATTTCATTGTGCTGTTTTTAATACATTAACAAACTTTTTCAGGCTTGCTGTCAGGTGGATTTACTGGCAGGCACCATTAATAAGGATAACATGAATAATCATTGCATCACGTATGCTTATCTCAGTGAATTAAAAGGACTATCTGTCTCTCAACACAAAATACCTTTTTCTGCTCATGCTCAAACACTGGAACCATGAACTGGCTTATGGCGAAATACCAGACTTGTTGTCAGGTGGATGTGCTAGCAAGCACCACTTATAAGGATTACATGGATAGTAGTGGCATCACTTAGCCTTTAGCCAATGCGGTCTGGGCTTATCATCCCCTACGTGTCTGAATCGAGACTAATTGCGATAAAGCAACGAACAAGGTCGGAGGGGCCGCAGGCGACGCGTCTCGGTCCAGCGATCACTGCTATCATGCACCCTGCGTTAGTCTGTTTTCAGACACTGCTGAGAGGCAAACAGCGCGGGAAGCCTTGTCCAAAGACTAGGCATCACTCAACATCAGCATCAACCAACATGCTTGATTGCACAACATTAATGATATTGATGGGGTTTTTCCTACTCATGAGTGAAGTGGAAATGTGAACGTGTCTAGGGCAATTACCCCCTGGGCAATCACCCCGGCCCCTTCCCCTGGCCCTAATCCTAATCCTAATCCTGAACCTAATCCTAACCCTAACCCAAACTCCCAACCCTAAACCTAACCCTAACCCTAATCTTTACTCTAACCTTAACACTAACCAGTATTTAGCCGGGGGTAATTGCCGGGTTAGGGTGTGAACTGGCTTATAGGCAGGGGCGTATCCAGAAATTCCGTAAAGGGGAGGAGCCTTTACAAAATAAAGGAGGCGCACATGTACCCCCTTTTTTAGTATATCTTTTGTTTTAACAAAAATCGGACCGAGTTTGGCCTAGCGACGGTTACAGGAAATAATTTGGCGGCCTTTCGGTGAGCACCTTGAGAACGGTTTACTGACAGCAACATTCTGATAGCGAATAGACGCCTGCTCGCCTAAAGGTGGGCACAATATTAGCAGCCAGTCAGAGACTGGTCGGCGATGTAAGTAAATGGAAAGTCGAGACGATTTCAATACTTTCACATCATGTGATACATAAATCGACATTTCAGTGTATAGCTTTGTGATATTGTGGCCATTGAGCAAAGAAACCAATAATCTGAAATCCCCATCTCCCCCCCCCCCAAAAAAAAAAAACCACAAAACAAAACAACGCTGGACAAGGAATTATGCCATAGGGGGCCACGTAAAAAAAAATGTAGCAGTGTACATTCAATATTTTAAGCAATACTACTTGTTTAACAAGTTTCATTGTGTACAACTCATGCATGCTTTAATTCTTCCATTTTGCTGTTTCCCCCACTCATGCATTCTTATGGTGAAGCTCCCATGTCATCATGCCTGTTCAGTGTGGTTTGTTATACATTTTGAAATCATTTTCATTCCTCATTCCAAGCACAAAAAATATGAAACTCTGTACCCATGCAGTTTAACTAATTATTTATAGTTGTTGTTGTTTTTTATGTAAAATCTGAAAATTATCGGGAGGTCTCTCATTTACAAGTCCACTAGAAATCACTGAAAACTAGCCCTTTAATGAAAGCGGTGAGCGACCACTCGGCTACCGGTTGCCGACACTTTCACGATCCATTAAAACCAGTTTCGAGGGCAAAGTGTTTTCAGCATGTTCGATGCAGCACTGAAAATTTCTGTCCGATCAAAACCGATCGCCTACCGGTTGCCAACCGCTGAAAAGCAGAGAACCTTAAAAACTGCGTTCACATAGAAGTATACTATTCGGGTATACGGTGCGCAGAGAACCTTAAGGCTGCGTTCACATAGAAGTATACTATTCGGGAATACGGTGCGCGTTTTCGAGGGCACGCAAATAGCTTGAATCGAACGATAGGATTTCCTAACACTGAGTCACATAAGAGGGCACTATTCGAAAATGCTAAATAGCATAGAATACTATAGCATAGTGGGAATCGCGCTTGTTCGATTTTACGAGCAGCGTATACCATCTTTCGTTTATGAAATGATGGGAATTTTGGTCTGGATTTGCCCTTTAGCAAAAATAAGCATGTAGACTGACATTCTGATGCAGTTTAGAAATTGTTAATAAGATTGCTATGATGATTGTGTAGGAGGAAGAAATCCTCACTGAATGGGCAGTGATGGGATAGGGAGTTGATGGTGCGGGTGATGGTGTACTGGGTCGACTTGACGGCGCATAGCGAATAGCGAATATAGCGAATAGCGAATACCGAATACCGTGTACCGTGTCTTCTATGTGAACGCAGCATGATGGTGTACTGACTCAACGTGACGGCGCATGGCGAATAGCGAATACCATAATACCGTTTACTTCTATGTGAACGCAGCCTTAACGAACAGCGACAACCAACTGCCCCACTATACACGTGAAAAACGTATACATGCGATGGTGCACACGCTGAGCAAGTGAGTATACGAGTTAACCACATGATTTGGTGTTTCATCAACCGTATATTGCATGTTATTTTATTCGTATGACCGTTCCGTGTTTTGTTTTGTTTTTGTTTTTGTTTTTGTTTTTGTTTTTGTTTTTGTTTTTGTTTTTGTTTTTGTTTTTGTTTTTGTTTTTGTTTTTGTTTTTGTTTTTGTTTTTGTTTTTGTTTTTGTTTTTGTTTTTGTTTTTGTTTTTTTTTGGGGGGGGTACTCAAGTAACGACTGAAGGAGCGTATCTCTTTCAAAGGCCATGGAACCAGGCAGCATGACAAATTGCAATTGCAATTTTTTCTTCTTGGATTTTTTCCCATTTTGTCTAACAAACTGTGGGTATTAGACAAAGTGGGCATAGCCAACATGGAAGTAGATCAACTGGTAATGAGGCTAAGTGACATTATATTGGACTACATTGTCAGTAGAAGAATTGGTTGTAGATGGAATGGAATTAGACCATGTGGGTTGAGATTAAATGGTTATTAGACGAAATGAGAGTAGCCGAAGTGATAGATCACCTTTCGTTCCTGTGCATATGCGAAATTCTTCCCTCTGCTCCTCCAGGCTGTTAGAGTTTTATGGTTTGTTTGTTTGTTTTATCAAGTTGTGACGTGAGGTAACGGTTGAAAAAAACTGTTTTATTCACGTCTACCTTTGTAATTATTTCATGAATTACGTGCGCTGTGGAATACAACTAGCGCAAAGGCACAACACTATGGACACTCACACATACACGCACCATAGGCCTATACAGACATGATACACAGACGGACATACTGCTTACACGCTTGGTAAAAGACAAACAAACGAAGCTCGAAAGAAAACTTTAGAAATGAGGACGACTGTCACAAAAGCAAAATGTTTCCTTTTATCTGTTCCTTTATTAAGGTTACACCCTGGTACACGGCCTATATAGTTATCATAATGATTATCAAAGTTACGTTCTGTAATCTTCAAAGCTGGTTTCTATTTTTCTGAACATTTTGTTACTAAACCTATAATGATTTAGAAATGAAAAGTAATGTTTAACAGCAGACAATTACGCAATATTCAATAAAATGCCCTTAACGTCAAAAAGGTAAGCTCTATACAATTGAAGACCTGAATATAAGAACGACCCAAGTCCAATTTTTGGCCAAATTTAGTTTGACATATGAAATTGTAGCTTATGCATGGACTCATCTTCTGTGTAAATGATAAATCCTAATTTCCTCCGGAAGTGCCTGAAATGAATGAGTGAAATATTATATGAATGTAAGAATGATGGACTTGGGTCATTTTTACATTCCGTATCCGGGCAATTACCCCGACAGGGCAATTACCCCCCGGCTAAATACTGGTTAGTGGTAAGCTTAGAGTAACGATTAGGGTTAGGGTTAGGGTTAGGAGTTTGAGTTAGGGATAGGATTAGGTTCAGGATTAGGATTAGGATTAGGGCCAGGGGAAGGGTGCGGGGTAATTGCCCAGGGGGTAATTGCCCTAGACCCTTTACATTCATATCATAGCGCCCTCTCTCATCCTTCCCTCATCTCATATAGCAGAATATCATGTATATGATTCAAAGAACGACCCAAGTCCATCACACAAAATGGCCTCTCCACAATTATTGTAAATGTTGATTGTCATAATAATGTATGTTCTAATTTGTATACTCAATGTTGCCTTCCCATCACAGTTAAATAGAATAATTATTGGACAAATACAAAAAGATACGAAGTTTTTTAAAGTTTACTCGAAATGGTCTTCCATGGACTTGGGTCGTTCTTATATTCAGATACTCAATTTTCAGTTTCCGTTTCAGTTCATATCTACGTTCACGTCTACCGCTATGACAAACTAATTTAGTAGCGATATGTACAATATTCATAATGTAGAATTTCAAATCTTATACTAATAGTCAGAAATATAATATAGTAAAATATAAATATGATATAATACAATATATTTCATAGAATAACGATTACAAGATATATATGATTATATTTATATTTACATGTATCCTTATACAGACGTATTTTGCACTCAGTTTGAAAGTTTGGACGAGATACACAATATTCAATAATGACGAATCACTTCTAATAAAAAACACAGTTCACACACGACCAAACCAAACCAAACCAAGAAAGTGTGTCCGACTGTAACATGAGCACAAAAAAAAAAAATAAATCAAGACATCTTTACTATAAAGGCATCACTCTGACATAGGCCTACCACTACGCATTTTGCCATAAGAATTATCAAAGATACGTACGCAAAATTGATAAAATGCCCTTAACGTCAGATATGTAAGCCTTATATAATTTTCAGTTTCCGTTTTAGTTTCAGTTCATATCTACGTTCACGTATATTAGTGATATGTACAATATTCATAATGTAGAATTTCAAATTTTATACTAATAATCAGAAATATAGTATAGTAAAATATCAATATGATGTAATGTAATGCAATGTATTGTATAGAATAACAATTACACGATATATACAATTATATTCATATTTACATATATCCTTATACAGACGTATTTTGCACTCAGTTTAAAAGTTTGGACGAGATACACAATCAAAACGAATCACTTCTAATAAAAAAACGCAGTTCACACAAAACCAAACCAAACCAATAAAGTGTGTCCGACTGTAACATGAGCACACACAAAAAAATCTAGACATCTTTGATATAAGGTCAGGGCTGCCAACATTGGAAACTAGTTGAGAGTGAGACTCCCATAAGCCAATGCTATAATTTAGGAGTCCAAATGAGTGAGATCAATGGAAATGCATGCAAATAAAATAAAGTTTTAGAGTGAGAAAGGACCAAAATGAGTGAGTCTCACTCTCAGTGAGTGAGAGTTGGCAGCCCTGTCGTTTAAGGCGCCACTCTGACATAGGCCTACCACTGCCCATTTTGCCATAAGAATTATTAAAGATACGCTCGTTGAACTCCAAGGCAAGTTTTGCTTATTGCACTATTCTAACTATCAAAAGCTATAATGAAAAAGCTAAACTTCAACATAGGACAATTACACAATATTGAAAAATGCAATTAACGTCAAATGATACAATCAAAACGCCTACATAAATAGCAAACTTTTGATAAATGTCGGGGGTCTCCATCGGGGGAGGGGGATGACAAACACATCATATTCCCCCCCCCCCCACACACACACACACATATTATTATTATATAGAACAATTTCCTGACACACTTCATAGATTTAGTACACTCTTAGGATTGACGATTTCCCAAATCCATCAGAAGTGTGTTTACCAGATATTTCTTTTGAATTGTAAAAATGCAAAAGCCCCCTTGTATGCAGGTGCGTCGGAAGGGGGACAGTTGCCCCCCCCCCCCCCCCCAGATAATATCATTTTCCTCTAAATAATGCCGGAGATGCGGAAACGTCACCTCAAATTCAACGATTTCAGAAGTTCCCTCACGTTGGAGGGGATATCCTTTTTTCATCAACCCTCCCCCAGCTCGGTTTCTATCTATAGATTAAATACACATACATTCACCAAATTCAATTGTTTCCTCATGTGGGAGCGGATACCCTTTTTCAATTTACCCTTCCCCAGCTCGGTTCCTATCCATACTATTGACTGTTTCTTAAATATTCCATCACAAAATGTGTATACAAGAATAAATCACAGTAGTCTCGGGTAATTTCGAGCAGAGATTAATATTTTGACCCCCACTCCCCGTTCAATGATTCTAGAAATGTTGAAAACCGTTTTGCTTTTTTATGAGAAATTGTTGTCCAAATAATTCCCCCAGAGTGTGTTACAGATTGTTGAATTTCAATTCTGGAAATGCAGAATCTCCCTTGAGTTGAAGAGAGCGACTGGCATGAAACCGTGTGTCCTACGCCCTTCCCACACCCTCTCCCGATCGTTAGAATCCATAGACTTTAATAGTGTACTTTTGAATTTGACAAATCTACAAATATTTCATCAAAAGTCCACCATCATTTCAATTCAAAATGATGCAAAAGTTCCCGCAAGTGCAGTTGAGGGATACCCCTTCCATAAAACCCTTCCCTGCTCGCAACCAGTTCTCCTCCATAGTTTTAGTTTACTTTTGTAATAGACAATTTTTCATATATGACATAAAAATGTGTATGTATACAATTCATTTTCATTTCATTTCTACAACTTCATGTTCGGCTCCCCTCGATACATACACCATGGCTACGCCATAGGGATAAGAAATCTTTAAGATATTAAAAAAAAACACACACACCACACATTTAATTCGTTATCATAAAAATGCAAGAGCTCCCTCGACGTGTGGGTAAGGGATACTTCACTCACACATATCTCCTTCTTTCGCTTGGTCTATCGCAGGGTGAGATTTCGCCGGAGGCCACCCGGAGGCTGTCTCTTAAACAGACATAAACTTCGTTCAATTCAATGCAATTCATTTATTGTCATACTTCTCGTACTATATGAATGTCACATCAGAAAGAATTATACAGGCTCTCTTTTATCTTAGGAGAACAATTTTTTATCTGTGGAGAACAATCTTCGGCGGAGAGCGGAGGCTACAGCGAATGCCACCCAGAGTTGTACGTGTGGCCAGTTAAGACAGGGGTTTAGTTGTAGTCCATGCAGATTTTTAATGATTTATAAATAACCGCACGTTAAATTTGGTGTACAAAGCTTTTAAAGGGAAAAAGTGTAACATTTGAAGATTCATGGACTATGAAAATCCATTTTATTTCATCTTCGTATTGTCACACTTTGCTGAATTTTTTCTAACAATTGTCTTGTTTAGAATGGTCATTGTTTTTTTCATATATTTTGCCCGGAAATCTGTATTGTGTGAAATTCATGCGTGGAGATTAAACACTGAAAAACTTTACATTGTGACATCTATATGCAAGGAAATTGAACACTGAGAAGCTTCACAGTATAGTAATGCAAGTAAGTTCAAAGTACACTTCCTGCACTCTGAGATCCCCCTGTTCGTTTTCTTTGCAAAGTTTGTTTTTAGTTAAAGCATTAATTTTGAGCGCAAAGTTTCGGGGAAAATGTTGATATTGAGTTTCATCTCCGCTTAGATTGGTTAACCATCAGATGTAAGTCTGTGTTCACCTGAGGGTCTTTAAAATTGTTGAATTCGGCAACCAAACAAAAAAGTACGCTTTTATTTAACATAAGTTCTGGGGTTTAAAGTAGGCACTTTTTTCAATTGCCAGTGTCTCATTTCCCCGCAGGTCCACAATGGCTGAGATATCTGGCGAAAACGCATCCACAACGCTGCACTAGTGCGACGACGCAAGGAACTGGAGGAGGCATTGCACCATCGATTGCCAACGTGCAGTTCAGAGAAAGAGACTCTGTATCAGACCTTCCTTCTTTTTATCACAATGTCGCAATGTTTGTCATAACTTGAATTTTGTATTAGTCTATTGGGAAATTCGGATATATTAAAAAAAAAGAATAATCTCTGCACTTACATTCCGAAGCCATAAGCTATTAGTGAACTCATGAAGTGCAGTTTTAAAAAGTTATTCCACGAGTGGAAGTAAATAGATTATGTATAACAGGAAAAATAGAAATCACAAGTTCATAAGTTAGTTTGTACCAACTTTACCCCGATGTTTTAACAAGGTAGCTGGAAGTCTGCTGAAATGAAATATACAGAAGAGCACTGCTTTTTGAAGAAGACGTGACCCGGTTTTGCACAGAGATAATCCGTTGTCTCTAAAACGCAATGTTCTTCTTTACACTTTGTTTTCAGAGGATAGCTTAACCCCATAACCGAGTAATTTTTTTCTCTCTTTCTTTTTCTTGGTTAATCCCCGCAAAGGATATATATCATGCCATTCACAGAAAGTAATGGAATGTATTGAAAAAGACTTACTGAAGTGATATTTCAAACAGAATTCGAATTTTGGAAAAGACATAGACGTATACAAACGCACAGGCGAATGATACCAACCCTATGAGACTCGCTGCACGTGGTAAGTAAAATAGTTAAGATGGGACACATAGTTTCATTTCCATAGCAATAGAGGTGGAAATTATGATTATTTGGGAAAGTAAATACGATGCTAGAAATTTCTTAACAGAGGAATTATTCACGAAGTATCAACCAGTAGCTTAACACTTTTCCATGAACCATAAACACATGCATAGACACGTACAGGGGAGACCAGGGACCCATTTTGGAAAACATAGTTCTGGAACCCGCCTGGCATAAGTTCATATTTGCTTACAATATATCGAAAGAGTCTACCAAGAAACTTGCCTGGTTGACGCGATTTGCTGGGAGGATATCATGTTTTTGGAGTGTTTTTAGATCAAAAGAACAGTCTGCATATCGACTTTCATTCCACAAGGATCCAGGCTAACTCGGTCTCAAGGACAACTCGGCCCTAGTTCAGACAATTTATCGTGATCGCAACATTTTATACATGGCGCCCGTTCATTTTGTATGCGCGCCAAAGATGTTCTTTGAAGCGCGCGTTGTATCAACTCGGCCCATTAACTGCGACCAGCCAGAACACGAAGCGCCCCCATATATAGTTACACTGTACAATCCACAGGGACAACTCAGCCCCGCCGTCAGAGCGAGGCCGAGTTGTCCGTGAGTCCGAGTAAGCCTTACCCCGATCGGGTAATTTAAGTTCTGAGATTACGACTCCGCCGAAGCTTTTGGTTAATATATCGTATTTTCGTCGTTACCCAACGAATATCTTGTCATTGCAAACGTTAGTCCACACATTTCTTAGGGATACGTGTACATTTTCGAGCGAAATTTGACAGTTCTCACTCGCGTACGGGAACTATGTTTTACAGTGAAGTTGATATGATATAGCAGCTCTTCCTGAAATGGCAATAGTCATGATAACGGCAAGAAATTAGTTTCCTCATTGGCTGTTGCCATTGGAAGTTGCCATTCAAGCAAGAATTGATATCCTAAATTTTTGTGTGTGTGTGTGTGTCACAATGCGACCAGTTTACCCCCCCCCCCCCTTCTCCTCTCATTTGCATTAGGATCATGCCTGCTCACATCTTAGCTTTATTTTGAACACATTAGATAGGGACTATCATAAGGAATAGGATAAGGTACCAGTCTGACTAGCGGGTCAATAACACATAGCCCAGGGTTTTAGCATAGTTCAGACAGGTGGGTTTAATTGGGTAGGATGCAAAATCTTTTGTGTTTGTGTATGCAAGTGAGTATGAGAGTGCCCAGTTATGAGAGAGAGTGTGTGAGAGTAGACAGAAGATACCAAGAGCTCCTTGCAGAAGGATGAAGAGCTGAGGAGCTGCAACCCAGGCTCCTATGTGTGTGTAGCTATAGGGAATTGGGAAGGCACTGAGGCTGCGGCACGCCCTATAATTTGCAAGGTGGTTTTAGCATGGCTGGCAAAACCACAGATTTGCAGACAGCGTGACTTCTGGTAGCACAGGCCAGGAAGAGCCCATTTCAGCGCAACTTTTGGCAGCACAGGCCAGGAGAAGCCCCCAAATTCCCCCAGCTCGACTCACCCCTTTCATGAACTGTAAGTAGTTATATTAATTGCATTTTGTTAAGTATTTTTGTATCTCCAACTCAAAGTGGAGGAAAATTTTAATTGCCTGCATTATTTGAGTAAAAGTAATTTTTTGCTTCTGGAAAGTCTGAAGAATTGTAATATCCAGAAGGCAGAAGTGTAATTAATTTTCATATATATTTGGTATAGAAACTGAATTCCAAGAAGGAAGATATTTATAATGTAAAGAAGATAACTGTTGTAATAGGAGAAAGATGTGCGTTGCTTATTGCATCCCAATTACTGATAAGGTTTTGTTTCAAGTTATAGTGAGGCAAAAGGAATGCATATTATGGTGAGCTACCACCATTGATTTTGTTTACACGTAATTACTCTGATGTTTTGAGAAGCATGATAATTGTACGTAATAATTTTGAGGAGTATATATGTATCAGTTCTGAGCAAGAATAATTAAAGTAAGAGCGGTGTGAATGTGAGGAAATTATTAATTTAACAGAGTAATAATTTGGTTCTGAAGTTGCAGTATATAGAAGTCATAATATGTACGATTGAGATGGTGATCCGTCGTAATAGCTAAGTATGTAATTGAATTGATTATATAGATATATATATATATATACAGGCATAAACCTTTTGTTGTTAAAAAGAATGTGGCAGACAAGTGGCAGACACATGGCAGAGGGAAGTTTAAAGGTATGAATGATAGAATTACCCCTTATTTGCTTAACCCGATATTTTAATTATTTCAGGGATGAGCTGGGCTTATGAGCTGAGCTCACGACAAAGCTCACGACAAACGTCTAGCCCGCATCGCTATATAACGCGACATCCTGCACTCATCGATCCCGAGCTGCTATTCAGCACGCAGCATCCCCGGCACTCGGCATCACGCCACTCGCCAAACACTCGTCGACATTCGGCATCTGTCGGCGTCGTTCGTCTCGGAGCCCCGCCTTCGGACCTACTCGCCGTCTTCGTCCTCCAGTGTGACGCACCTGCCCGTCGTCCGCTCTCCCGCGTGTAAGACCCTTGGACACTCCAACTTTGTGAACTTCACGCGAGTGAACTGAAGGACTCGGTAGCTCGATCCGCACACCCCCCCCCCCCCTTTTCCAGGTGCTATTTAACTATTTAAATCCCGTGATTGTGTGTATGTCTGCCACAATGTGATTTGGTAGGATAGTAATTTTTGCAGCAATACTGTTCGTTTATGTAACCCTTTGAATTGTTCATTTTTTGTATCACTTGATTTTTATTTCATTTTGACGAGCCGGAAAGCACCGAGCTTCGTCAATAATAAACAATTTATTTCACGGAATATATTGGTGCAACGCCGCCTTTCTTCGGAGTTCATAATCTATACCATTATACCACTGTAACAGGACTTAATCTATCGTCAGCCAGACTACTCAGGGCCAAGAGCTGACAGTGTGTGTGTGTGTGTGTGTGTGTGCGTGTGAATGTGTGTGTGTGTGTGTGTGTGTGTGTGTGTGTGAAATGAGGCCCAATGATAGTCTTCTATAGTCAAAGTGTAAGCAAAAGACGCTTAAACAAGCTAAAAATCAAAATTTCTAAATGTACATACGGGATTGCTATATTTCATGAAAGACACTTATCTCTAGTTATTGTGGGGTATGTCGGTGAAAGAAGAGTTTGGATCTTCGTTTGGTGGGAGTAGCTCCGCCTTATGTTTGAGGGTTCATTTAGCCCACTTGTTCAAGTAACTGAAATATGTGGTTGTTGCAATAAACTGTAACAACTTGCCCCATCTGATGAGCATGACACAGATGTAACAACTTACCCGGTTGAATTGTCACTTTTCTTTTGTTTAGTTATATAATCTGGTTCTTCATTTCATGTTGTTTACGTGCAGTCAACGATATCAAGCATTGTATTCAGGTGTGAAAGCTTCACTCTTCTGTCAATGATATTAATGGCTTTCATGTAAGCATTAAAGACTTCTTCTACATATCTCTAATTATGCCTCGATGTTACATTACATTAGTATTAGTAAATCACAATGTATCAGTATTGCATCAGAATCAGATGAGTTCAATTCAAGTAGTTTTCACAAGATGTAGGATGCCTATAGCATTCATAAACATGAACTTAAACCAATGCATCATATGAAACTAAACAGTTAGAATATGACAATGAAGATAATGATAACAAGAGTAATAACAATAATAGTAACTTTATGGTCGTATTTGCCTAATGTACACTCACTAGGCCAACACCGCCAAGTATATCCATTCATTTCACTCACTCATTCATTCATTCATTCATTCATTCATTCGTTCGTTCATTCATTTGTTTCCTTATCCAGATGATACAAAACATGTGTTTAAAGAGTCCAGGATCATATCCACCATCCCACTATGCCCTTAGGAGAGCAGTGACAAAACATAATTATTACGTATCATGCGAGAGTATGTGGTGATAGGCGGTAGGAGAGCTTTTGTTGTTGGTGATGCTTGAGAATTGGCATCTCCATTTAGCTTGAAAATATCTGATCCTGGCAAAAACTTTTGTCCATGTAACCATCTTAAACATTTATATAAAATGTGTGTGAGAGTGTGTTTTTTTCGCAATATTTAGGAAATTCAGGATTAGCTATTTGGTTTGGTGTGGGGGTGACAGGGAATCGCTTTTAAGTTGCATGGAATCAGCTTTAACATCAGCAACAAGAATAACAACAAAAACAACAACAGCAAACATTGATTTTTTCCTCTGCCGGTCATTGCTTTAATGTTTATGTATAAAATTAAGTGTGGACAGGTCGCTCCGGACTGTGCTAAAATTAGTCGAGACAACACACAGTTGTTTCAGGTAGTTGTAATGTGATTTAATAGCTATTCTCACTCGCCCTTTTGACCTCAAATGTGTTTAGGAAAGTTGACAGACAGTTACAATAACAGATCAACAAGGAATATGCAACAAGAACAAAACGTTCAGACCTGTCCTATAGGCCCTAACAATATTCATATCACTCGAGTCTGTCAGACATTGAAGTCTGGACCTTTCTTTCTATTGTCATTTTCTCTTTTATGTAAACTAGTAGAAATACAACGCCCAAAAGGTTTTAAATAAAGTATATAATATCAATATTAATTTACGTTTAAACAGCGCAATTCAACACATGTAAAATCAGTTCGATCATTGTTGCAAAAGCACAAAGAAGAATCCATATAATGTAATCCTTCAATATGCAATCCAAACAACATTTTATCAAATGACGAAGTAGGATAATCATTATGACCCTTTGTCTGAAAAGAACTAAATTATTTTACCTTACATCAGTAACTGTTGTCTTTTTCCAACAACAATCTGTGATGCACGAGTCCAGTAATAGTCTACTTTTTGTACCACAGTTGCACGTTAGTTACAAAATATTACAAATTTCTCTCTTTTTATTCAGAGACAAAATGAAAAATATATATATATATTTTACAAAACACACACATACATACACACATGAAATCAAACTTTTAGATATCATAATAATACGTTCCAAGCGATGACTGGATGATAACGAAATCTCAGATTTAAGACAAATAGCAAAGTTTAACTAAATATCCGGTATTTAAACAATACAAGGTTCTTACCTCTGTTTCCTCAATTTTCGGTCTGTCTCGCGACGCAGTATGATAGCTATTTTTCTTAAAGTGATTGATACAGATTGGATCTCCTCAAACGTTATTACATGCCATATGGCGGTGGTCAAGCATCGAAGGATGAAACAGTTGTGAAGTGGTATTGTTATTTGCAAAGACCTTATGTGTAAGATGTGGCCTATTGGTGAAATATCATTCCGCTCTGACGTAACAGAAATTTCAATAAAAAACAGAAGAACAAATGAAAATGAAGATAAATTTGGTTTTATATCATTTTCATAAACCATATTATAACCAATAATTTCCAATGAAAAAAAAAAATCGATTAGCATTCCAATTCAAGACTAAAGCACTACATTACATGCGGAAGAACAAAGGTTTTGAACATTACTGAAAGCAAGTTAACAAGCATGGATATTGTCCTATCAAGTCAAAGAAAATAAAAACACAGTAAACATGTTGTCGATCAATTTTGAAGATCCCCTGAATACACAAAATCCTACACCCACACCTACATCACACAGCAAATATCGGCTCAATACATTCACACACTCGTCAGACGAGTTGATAGAGATATCATAGAACTATTACTATTTACAAAATAGCTTGGTTTCGTAATTACTTTCAAGATGATAATAATACGTAGCAATTTGAAAGTCAGCGTCATGATCAAGCCAGGAGCTTTGGGGACTTCCACAGCAGAACGCAGCCGATGCGTGAAGGTCGCAATCTTTCACAACACGTCCTAAACGCCAAACATGATTATTAGTGTATCACACAATTATCGTTTAGGCACTAAAGTGTTCAACCGTATTCCAAAACATGAAAGCTTTGAGATGTACAAACTAAGGTGTGTATTGCATCCTGAATACATGCATCTATCATAACATTGTTTGAGAAACATCTACCTATTTCTTGACTATGTTTATGTGTCTTTCAGTGTGAAGATATGTGTATAACATATTTTTATTCATCATGAGTATTATCACATTTTAGTATGGAAAGCAAAGGTAAAGAAAACTTTATTTGTGTGCTAAAAAACCATAAGAAAGAAACACCGCCATCTTTCAACTGGCTGACAATTTGACTCTGTCTCATTCGCAAAACAGATTGCCCCTGTATAGGTTCGATCATATGACTAAATAATAAAGAGAATCCGGAGACACAAATGTGTGGCATTATCTTCCATGATTCTTAGTTTTTTTTCTCAAGTTTGCCTATTTTCATTCCCATTGGCACGATTTTCTCACAGTTGATATGATCATGAATGTTGTCATTATAGTATTTCATCACCATTTTCACCAAAATTGTCACAATGAAAATCACTATGTAGCAATCATGTCAGCTAATTTTAGAAGTTAGAAGATGAACATTATATAAAAAAAAAATTACAATCGCATTTTACCATTCCAAAGTGATTAAACTGTCTAAATGCGACTTCAAGGTCTAAAATAATATAACATCTTATATTTTCTAGAAAACCCCATTCAATTCTGTCAAGTCGTCATGGCGAAACGTGAATCTTTGTGAAGCATGTGAGGGGTCTGATTCCTCCCAATTTATATACATGGATGCTCTAGGAATTGCGTAATGTGTGAACACAATGGACAGAACTTGGAGGGAATTTAAGGGATTGATTTCTTGACAAGCTGTACAAAACTAAGTGACAGTTTCACACTTTGAAATTGTATGTGGATTGATTCACCATTTTTAAAGGTACTATTGAAGAGGGATCCACTGATTCTTTTTTTTTTTTAGTGGGGGGGGGGCATACGGTACTCTTATACCGCTATTATCATCATTATCAACATGATTAGTGTATACTCACTCACAGAAGAGGTAGCAGCAGTAATTAATTGTATTAATTTCAACTCTTTGGAAGTCCTTGGCAAGTCCTCATCATGTTCAGGAAAGAGGCCTCGGGAAGCGCGGCGTCTATACGGAGCCAGTGCCTGAAGGTCACTTCACTATGGTAACACGCGTAAAACGCCAAAGACAATACTATTGTACAGTATGCCCCCCCCCCCCCCCCCCAAAAAAAAAATGAAATAAAAATACAAATGTTCGCATTGAAAATCCCCAAAATGATTCAGTTGTCCAAATGCTATTTCATTATTTCATGATATAACATCTTAGCTCTATTTTGCAGAAACCCCCATTCAATTTGGTAAAGCGGTCACAGAGAAAAAATGTGGATTGCTGTGGATTGTTGTGTATTGTTATGGATTAATGTGTAAGCACAATAGACATTAACTTGAAGGGAAGTGGTTCCTGATATGTTCTACAAAATTCTTAATTTCTCTTTGACTACTGTAGTAAAGCGAATGGGGTTTTCTGTAAGATGTGGGCAATGAGTTATAATTTTACACCCTGAAGTTGTATTTGGATTAATTCCATATTCTTTAAGGTTATCATTGCGGAAGGTCCCCGTGTATTTTTTTCGAGGGACATGCTGTATTTCATGGTTTGATTCAATTTTTTAATTAACACATTTCTATTTCAAGTTACATCATGCATTCCTCAAGATATACTCATTGTGTTGCACAGTCATATCCTGTGCACATTCATGTAGTTCTATCATATCATGATTTGCAGTAGTATCAGTATAGAGTAGTGGTAGTAGATTACACTGCAAAAAGTCCGGTGTTAAATAATGAACACCGAGCTGGTGTTAAATTTTCGGTGCTCATTTATGGTGTTAAATTAACACCTCCGGGTGTCATTTCCAAATTTTAAACTGTTTTTTGAAGAGTTTCTTAGTAACTGCACTTCTTGTTGATTTTTAATTGAAACAAGACGATCAAGAATTTTACATTAAAATACTAGATTTTTGAAAAAATGTGAAAATAAATTTACACCAAAGTAACACCAGCTGGTGTGGTCTCTTATTGAAGCTGGACGGGTGTTAAACCATTGATATTAACACCAACAAATATCAAATCAACACCATGTGGTGTCATTTTTTATTAACACCAGTACAGTGTCAAAATAACACCAGCTACAGTGTCAAATTAACACCACGAAGTGTCAGGTGAACACTTTTCAACACCATCACAGTGCATTTTCAACACCTGTGGGTGTGGTCCTTTATTGAAGTTTGATCGGTGTTAGATTTAACACCCGTGGTGTTAAATCTAACACCGATGTTTTTACAGTGTATGATTTGTGTGTGATTTGCGACCTAAGGGCCTGGTTATACACGAAAGCAATACTGACGTCGACCTTCAGCAACAAAGAAGCACTGCAGGTGACCATCGACAACCAAACAGACAATCCACAGCTAGCTCATGCGCACATTGTTTTTAATGACCTATCTGGTTTTTTTCTCTCTCTCTCAGTTGGATAGGCTTTTCCTTTGTTTTGAAAGCGACACAATGCCTAAACTTGCCCAACTTAACAGACTATGAAAATCATATTCAAGCAAGTATAGGCCTTCTAGCTTGTAGATTAGTAGTCTGGTTTCCAGACCTTTGCCAACTGCAAGACTCTACGGCGACGAAGTCACTGCCTTTTGCCGAAGGGCAAAAACCGCCTAAACCTAATCCAGTTTTCGACGTTGAGGGCGTCAATATCCTGCGTAACAAAATATTACGAAAAGAGAATCTGGAAGCTAGTCTAGTAGATTAGGTGACCAGAATGGTCTGTTAATTGACACTTTGGCAGACATCCACTTCATCATTTTGTATTTTCCATCATAGTAAGTCAGTTCGGAGATAGCTCATGAGCACATGGGTACAAAATGGTCTTCCATTTTTCTCAGTTGTTTATATAGTAGTCACTTCAGTTGAATCAAAGTGACATAATGCATTAGCTTGCCCATCATAGCGATTTATAGAACTCGTATTCAAACAAAGAATGAACTTGCGTTGATCAAATGACCAGAATGGTTCGTAAATCAACACTTTATGGGAAGCATCCATTTCATTGTGCTGTTTTGAATACATTAACAAACTTTTTCTGTTAACATTGCCAAATACCAGGCTTGCTGTCAGGTGAGTGTACTGACAGACACCGTTCATAAGGATTACGTTAATAATCATTGCGACACAGATGCTCATCTCAGTGAATTAAAAAGACAATCTGTCTCTCAGTACAAATGACCTTTTTTAGTCAAGGCGCCAATTCCTGTAAGGGGCTTAGTTAAGGAGTTCGTTCAACCCACCCCGCAGAAATGGTTTGACCACACAAGGTGGTAGATGGGACCTCCATGAACACCCCCAGGTAGTATGTGATTCCAAATTGTGGTATCAATAAAATTTTACAGGCCACTTTTCATCATTATTTGTTGGAACAAACGTATTAATGTCTCTATACGCCAAGACTACTACACGCACCACGGGCACTTGCCGGAAGCTCTATGGGACGCACAGTGCCAGTGGCTCGTGTAATAGTCTTGACGCAGACTTTTTTTCGACCAAAAAAGGTATGTGCCTGCAAACTAACGAAGCTGTCACACCTTTCCGGGTAGGCTACGCCGGCTTGTAACGAGTAGGGATTTTCCAGCAAGCAGGAGCATTTTCTGCGGGCGGACAAGGATGTTGGCGAGTTCCGTACTTGCGTCTTACCTGCTAGACGCATGCTACTTACTTGTTACTTGAGTGTATTCCGTGTGACCTGCGTGAAAACTTAGAAAAAGACCCGTTTTCAGTTACGAGCGACATACGGGGACTGCGAAGTACCTGCGTGGGAGTCGCCTGCGAGGTCTGCCACTAAGGGCCTCTTACTTGTGTTCTGCGTGTACCTCTGCGGGCAAACTCCCGCAACTCACCCGGAGCAAGTTTTGAGCATGCTCAGGGCCTTGTCAAACCGTGCCTGGCGAAGCCTTGCGGGTTGACTTGAAAGAAAAAAAAATAGCTACCCGGAGCTCCCCGCAGTTGGCCCATACTATTAAAGTATACTGTCATGTGCGGGTTACTCTGCGGGGACCTTTCTTCTGCTCTTTTCCAAGGTTGTTTCGATTAACCATCGCTCTGTAAATACTCAAAAGAGCTAACATTAGAATATCATTGGCTTTGCTCTCTGTATTCACATGTATTTTTATGGGAAATTTGTGTCCATACATTGCTAAAAACTACTTTTGCGTGTACTTTGAAGTCAAATTTGTGCTGAAAGTACGACGGATGCATCTTTTTCATGCATTTTACCATTCGAAAATGATATCTTCCCTTCAATGGCCGTTTTCTCATAATGTGTTTTTGTATGCTTCAATATTTTCTTCCCACATGCGGTACACTTATGCAGAAGGACATGCTTACTGAACTTTTTGAAATTATGGGCTTTAATTTCTAAGTTATTGACAGCTGAATCCTGATTGGATGATACTGGTTGCCATGGCAACAGGAGAAATCTTTTTTTTTACAGTAATCAATGAAAATGTTTTGCCTTTTTTTCATTGCATCTATCTAAAAAATGAACAAAAATACCAAAGTTTGCAGCAGTAGGCATTTTGATGGGTTGCCAGTCACCTGTAGGCATCTGGTTACCATGGTAACCATGCACCATGCACCTTACAATGTATCCCTTTGTATTGCTGATATCTCTAGCAACATGTACATATTTGGTTTTATGAAGTTTTGATGAATTATTCATGAAATAAATGCAAAAACTGTGATTATTTCGTCATTTTATAGCGACAAGCGTCACAGGCCCTAGTCTAGTTTCTAGCCGTTTTTATTTCGTCTTTATTTCTCAGTTGCAGCTTGTGTATGTACAGAAGCCCGCTATTTTGCTCTTAGCCGAGTGAGGGCGCATACCAAGTAATTGCGACCCCTGAAAAACAAAAACTAAAACGGTTCGGGCGTCGCATTCACTGGGTATGCGCCCTCACTCAGCTTGCTGCAACTCGGAGAAATAAAGACGAAATAAAAACGTATAGAAACTATACTACACCGACCCCAGCTTGGCATCAGCAGATAGTTTGCAGGCAAAAACCCTTGTTTGTCGAAGAAAAAGTTTGCGTGCGGTAAGACTACTACACGCACCACTGGCACTGGCGCCTGTAGCAGTGCTAGTGGTGCGTGTAGTAGTCTTCGCGCGCGCAGATTCCTTTTTGAACAATAAGTTCTTGTCGCAACTAAAGTGGTCTTTAAAATTTTATTGATACTACAATTTGGAATCACATACTACCTAGGGGTGTTCCAGAGGGTCCAACCGACCACCCCATGCAGTCAAACCTTTTCTGCGGGATGGGTTGAACGAAGTCATTTTTTCTGGGTCCCTGCGCCTTGACTGTTTCTGCTAATTGCGAAATACCAGACTTGTTGTCAGGTGGATGTGCTGGCAAACACCACTTTAATATAAGGACTACATTGTAGTCATGGCATCACTGATGCTCATCTCATCCAACATGCTTGATTGCACAATAATAGTAATGATTTTTTTTTTCCTGCTCATAGTGGGAGTGTGAACTGGCTTATAGACGACCAAACAACAAAGATCGGATTGAGTTTGGCAGACGACGGTTAGCAAACCATTTTGCGGCCTTTCGAGCAGCGCCTTAGGAACGGTTTCCTAACAACAGCAATCCTGATGATGGATAGCCGACTGCACACAGATAGGTGTGCACATTGTCAGCAACTGGTCGGTGATTCGTCGGCGATTTAAATAAAAGGAAAGTCGAGACGATTTTAATAATTTCACATCATGTAGTACATAAGTCGACAGCTCCATCATGTCCATGTTGAGATTTGTGAAATTTATTATGGCCCCTGAACAAAGAAACCAAGGTCTGAATCCCCCCCTCCCCCCCCCCCCCCAAAAAAAAAAAATACGCTGAACAAGGATGATGTCATGGGGGGGGGGGACACTTCAGAAATATAGGAGTGTAATTCCATATTTTAAACAATACCACTTGTTTAACAAGTTTCCCTATGTAGATTTTACGCATACTTCTACCATTTTGCTGTTTTCCCACTCACATTCTTACGGTGAAACTCAGATGACATCATCCCTGTTCAGTGTGGTTTGTTATACATTCTAGAAACATTCCAAGCACAATAAATCATGAAACTCTGTGCCCATCCAGTTCCAATTATTTATAGTTGTTGTTGTTGCTGCTGCTGTTGTTGTTGTTTTTATGAAAAATATCTGAAAATTATCCGGAGGTCTCTTGTAAGTCCACTAGAAATCGGTCGCCGATTAGTTTGCTTTTCTTTGATCTTTTTTTCTGCTTTTTTTTGAAAATTTCAGTACAAAATAACACCATGAAAATTATTATTTGTCAACATTACTGACAGCAACATATAGAATGTTAACGGAAATTCTAAATCTATTATCAGTGATGACCCATCAATGTCAAAAAAAGAAGAAGAAAATCCATGAAGGGAACATGCATCAGATTGCACATCTTAAGCGAATGCTTAAAATAGTACTGGAAATGAAGATGTGGTATAGTGAAAAGAAGCTGATGTTCGGTAAGCGCATTTCAACAACTTAAAGGTAGGGAATCCCATTTGCATGCCTTAAATGAAGAGTTGTAAAAATACAGTGGTATGTTGAAGAGAGTATCATTTTAGAAACTCCCAATTAGTATTGAAAGTGGAAGGTAACATTTAGTACGTTTTTTTTACCGTTAGATTTTGAATTGAATTTTTTTCGGGGCTCACCGTAAATTCCAGTACATTACTAGGCTAGCTTTGCAGACCCATGCACTGCATGTGTGTTCATCATGTATATTTTGTGAAGAATGTTCATCAACACAAGCCTCATTTCTATATACATTCTTGCCACACACTCTATTATGTTATTACATCTGCTCTTGTACTTTTAGATTTGTGTTTTAATAACAAAATACAGAAGACTGCAACAAAAAGGCGTAAGTGTGGCTGACACACAGAACTACTGAGTAGTTGAGTTTTGTGCATTATTCAAATTTTAGATAACTGTCGACTTCCAAATTTCTAAGCAGTGGCTTAAGCAAGTCCCCTGAGGTTCATATTTAATGTTTTGCTGCATTTTGGGAGGTCTGTAAAAGGTATCCCCTATCTTTAAAGATTGATCTCGCTTCCTCTTCAGCCTCAGAAACACAAGGTTGATGTGCATATTACTGCTGTTACTGGCAGCCTGATGTGACCTTCCCCGACCCTTTCTCTTTCCCTTTTACCCTTCGCTGACACTCCCTTAAGCTGCCTATCAGCATCTTCCTCCAACAGTCCTAAAGATGTAATAAAAAAAGAGTTTCCATCCCTTAAACTTCTCACATATAACAATCTCTTCTACCACATAATTCTTTGACTCGTAACGAATAATTCGAAATTTGTCATTCTGAGGCCACCCTCACCATAATCCTGATAACATAATATAACCATTTTAATTCGATCTTTACCGTTCCATAGAAATTCAAAACAAATTTTTATTGATATCGGCCACTACCCACTTTGGAACATCTAATGATGAAGAAACATAATATAATTTAGACAAAGCATATGTTTTGAACAAAAATATTTTCCCATTACAGTTAAATCTCTTTTTCTCCACCATCCCAAAAGTCTTGTAATTTTACTCAATATCTCTTTATGATTCAATTCTGCTCTGACCTTAATATCCAATGCAAAATCAAAGAGATTTTCCGCAGTGACTGCTAGAGTGCGGAGTCTTCATACGCCCTGTACTATTGTTGTGTGAGCGCAAGGAGCACTGGATGGCAACGAAGCGGTAGGCTCACCCCTCGTCCTAACACGCTAGCAAACGAGCAACCGAGGAGCAGCCAAAATCAAGTGCGCACTCGCGTAAAAGTTCAGAAGTTCGCGTAATACGCGCTGTATAAATGTATACTTAGTACGCAAAGTCCGCCATTTTTAAGTGGAACAATGGCGGCCCCCATGAAATCACTGACTCCATTGTAGAGTCCGCCCTCTAGTGGTGGGGAGGAGAAAAATCTCTTTGTGCAAAATACACTCGTAAAATCTTTATTTCAGTTACGGCATTTTCCAAGGGCCATCTGTTGCGACACGGATTGTCGCCCCTACACGGATTGTCGCCGCGGCTAGGGGGCGACAATCCTTGACGGAGTTGGCGGCACGGATTGTCGCCCCCGTCACGGATTGTCGTCTGGCGACAATCCGTGACGAGAGCTGGCGGCACGGATTGTCGCCCGCCCTCGAAGCACATTTTGCTGGGTAATATCGTTCTGGACATAGTCATTGAAATACTAACACATAACTTACATGGCTACATCCATGCAAACATGCCATGTAAAAAGTCATGGTGAGGTTTCAAGGAAGTGTGTATGTGTGCGCGCACATGATAATTAAGTGTCCGTTTGTGCGCGCGCGCGCGCGTGTGTGTGTGTGTGTATGATGGAAGAATGTCAGCTTTTTGCGTATGTGTTTTTTAGCTGCTCGTGGGTAGGGATACCTAGTAAGCTGTTGCTGGTATAAACGTTGATATTGATTTTATCAGCAGCTTTGACTTTGATGAGTTTGTTTGGCGGATTTGTTTATGAATTCGGAGTGGTGCTTGCGTGCGGGCGGATGCTGCTTTTCTGCATACGGTCCATTATGTCTTATTTATCAACATTGGGAAGTCGTTTCATCAGGAAGGAATGTGGTATCGGTTCGGGTGTGTGTGTGTATGTGGGGAGGGGGTTACATTTCGTTATTGCAAAAGTTCGTTATTCTTAAGGCTCTTTAGTCCGAGGTTCTTTATTCGAAGGTTCGTTATTCCGAATTTCATTTTTGGATCAACGAACCTCTAGGTACAGGGAATTGTACAGGGGATGCTGTAGACGATTACGTCCTTCGACGTTTTCTGTTTTCCACTCGCATGGGAACAGAGAGACGCGTGGGAAGCCACACAACTCGTGATGCCAAGCTGCAGCGCATTTACCTGAAGGAATGCTACAACACACTTGGAGCGGTGGAGAGGCAGAACCGCAAAGTCAAGTTACGAAATTTCTCCCACAAATGGTCATTTTAAGGTGGCACCCATATACGCATGACATCGCTTGACCATTGGTGCTGAACATTTTTTTCCTTGTACTATTTGAATGTATATTTTTCGAAACTCGGAAGGCAATTTTTGGATTGGGGATGAGGTGACTACATTTTTTTCACTTTTCTGGCCGGGAAGGTGTTGGACAGCGATAAACTATATAAAATGAGAACGAACTTAGTATTTCCCTATAGTCTTACCCACTTTACGCTCCATGGATATTACATTTTTTTTATAATATTGTAGTTGGGTGTGGGAGGGGTGTCCGAATGTCCTAATGTTTTCCTGGAAATGTAATAGGCATTGCTTTATTATAACAATCTCCTTAACATAACCCAGAAAGTCATGAATATCGCTGCACAATGACAGCGTAACCACAGTTTGTCTATTCCATGACTGCAAGTAATTATTTTCTTACTCTGTTTAACTTATCGATCTAGATTGTATTCTATTTGTGGTATAATTATGTTATGTAGTCTGTACATTTATGATGTTTATCCATATTTGAGCTGCACAAATAAAATTCAAACTTCAAGTTCAAAATTTCATATATCTTTTATTACTGTAAAGCAAATCAAAGAAATGCGAAAACTTTTCACAACTTTGTACGTAAATTCAATTTTAGTTTTCCCCAGTGTACAATGTAAGACAGTCCAATATGTGATAAATTTGCTGTCATAATACATTGACTTGGCAGGGATCGTCATATTGTACATAATCATTTATAACAATCTGTAACTATCCGATAATATCCGCAACTGTCCGTAAATAGTCGCAACTCTCCGCAAGTGTTCCGAACTATTCGGAAGTTTATGTAAGTTGAAAGAACAAAATTACGTGTCAATTCGTAAGAATATCCGCAAGTGGACGCAAGTATTCGCATTTGGTCGTATCTCTCCGTATTGCCCGCATATTTTTCCCGTATGTTTTGTAAAAATGCTCTGGTGACAGCAAGGGATCCGCGGGTGTCCGCAGAAAAAATGACTTATTTGGACGTAACGCCGCACAGTGGGCCAGAATGAGCTCAAAGTGCGCCAAAATTATATTCCATCTTTTCTTTTTACTCAAATTCGGTGTCCAGGGGTACTTTGGGGCGTAGAATTGATTGAACATAATTTCAAACTCATATGACGTCACTGTGACGCTGTTTTTTCATTGGCTACCAAAAATTTGTCTGTAAATGATGAATAAAGCAATGCAAATCTTAGGCTGTTTTCTTTTTCTTTCAAGATTAATTTGAAAAGGGGTAGATTTATCTTTTCACATTCACTGACACTTCTCTACTACCTACAAGATTCTTATATATTATGTCATAGAAAGTGTATAAACATTCGGGTTTCGTTAAAAGAATAGAATTCATGCTGTAAGTTCCATATTATACACACGTACTGCAAAGTGATACTGTTGTCCGTGTACATGAGTGAGAATATAGGTTTACACGTACGCTATACTTTTGGATGAATTTCTTCACTCTATTCTAACAGGACATAAATGTGTGATATAAAATCAATCTCTCAACTTTATAACCTTAGGCCTTTGCCATATCAATACAAGCGCAACACTCAAGAAATCATTTTGTTTGATTTTACTGAAAAGATAAAAAATTGTGAAGTCAGTAAATGCATGAAAGGTTATAATTATGTGACCGTGCACCTCAAAACGAACATAAAGTCGCACACACTGATTTTGCGTGAGGACTGAAAATAAGTGAAATGGGTCAACCTAGCCGAACTTTTTCATATTTTCGGAAAGAGCGGGTCTTCTTTTACATTATGCTAAAATTTGGTATCATAAAACGGGCAGGAAAGTGTGTTTTTTTAGCAGTTTATCTCGAACGTTTTTGGTAGAATTGTGTGATTAGGTGTGTCTTTAGAATCCCCTTTTCATTTCTGAAAAACCTTGTCCACACTCTTCACTTTCAACTCTAATAACTTTCGAAAAGATAGTTCTCAGTTCACACTTTTCCTGAGTTTGTGGTTTCTTTCCAATATTTAGATAGGTTAGGAGAGTCCATTTGATTTGAGTTATACATCATTTTAAAGCTTAAAGTCTGCTCTTTCAGAAGATGGTCTTATCTAAAAATTCATGTCTGGCGACTTTTTGTTTGTTTTGAGGTGCACTGTTAGAAAAAAATCAACAAGGTTGTTTAAAATTTTAAACAACCACAAGTTAACCGGTGAATCGCTCAACTGTTGTTTAAAAATTAAACAACACGTAGTTGTTTAAACTTTTAACCCTTTGTTGTTTAAAAATTCTAAACAACTGTTGTTTAAAAGAAATTTAAACAACTGGGTTGTTTAAAAAAGTTGTTTTAAAATTTAAACAACTGTTGTTTAAAAGTCATTTTATACAACTGGGTTGTTTAAAAAAAGTTGTTTAAAAGTCTAAACAACTGTTGTTTAAATGTAATTTTATACAACTGAGTTGTTTAAAAAAAGTTGTTTAAAACTCTAAACAACTGTTGTTTAAAAGTCAGTTTATACAACCGGGTTGTTTAAAAGTAATTCTATACAACTGGGTTGTTTAAAGCAAATATTAAATATTCATGTTTAGAATTTAAACAGTTCTTAATCCCATATTACTGTACAACTCACTTGTATATAAGCACAATAACACAAATATTTATTTTTTTGGCCAATTATATATTTCAGCACATTTTCACTGTCTATATTGCTGACATCGTATCATTAGAAAACCTTCAATCGGTCAATATGTCCATCGATGTGCAAACTTATTACAAATAACAAATTGAGCCAATCAAGAATTGTCTCATCCATTTTCAGAATATATACAGAGTAACAATTCTTCTTATACAGTTAACCTTTGATAAGTCGAAGTTCTCGAGAACCGAGAAAAATGTGTCGACTTGCGCGGATTTAGTAAAAATATGCAGTTTGACTGCAGAGGAAAAATCACGAGCTTTTGTTATGCTTGAGTTAAGTGATTTCCCAGCTGAATTGACCTCGACTCATCTAAAGATTAGTGTATTGTCAAATGTACATTTTGATTCCACTTACATACAAATGGGGCGCTTAACGCCGTAAAAATCACATTTCACAATATTTCAACTAAACTGCAATGACAAATTGAATTTGAAACATGCAATAATTAAAGAATTAATTATTATGCATAACATGGATGTGTTCAGCTTGAGATTATCTATACCTGTGCCACATTGAATATTTTGTTGCTTCATTTCTCATATTGTGTGGGTGCATGGGGACCATCAGTTGCCCTCAGATGGGTCCAAAAGGGCTAACTGAATGAACAGTACACAGAGAATGTAATTTTTCAGAATGCTTTTACAGTCCAATGCACACCTTACAGACACATTATCCAGTTTTATAGTGATCATACCCTGACAAGACAAGATAAATCTTGAATGAGTCTTATTTCCTGGAATAATTATCTGATTTTCTTAGAACCACTGACTTTGTTCTTGAAGTGTTTGTCACTATTACATGCGCTTGGAAATCTCATAAGCGAAGCATAAGGGAATGACCCTCTAAGGATTTGCTTTTCTGTCCCAACACTGTACTTTGTTGCCCCACTAAGAAAATATTACTGAAGGTATTGCACTACACAGCTTCTCTATTAACTAGATCATTTTTAACAATGTTCAATTTGATGTAACAACATTTTGAATCATTTCAGTTGCAATGCTTTTGGGGAACATCTGCAATAGTAAGTCAGGGGTTATTAGATTATATTTCCTTGACAGTACAATGATGACTGTAAATATACTGCAGATGGAGAAACCATTCACATTAAGAAATAAGTTTTATCTCTTGTGAAAATTCTACTCCATACCCATATTCAGCATATCTGAACAGACCAAATAACATATACAGTACATTGTAATTATAATGAAATTTACTCCTGTTTACTGGTGTAATTTGAGAAGTCATACCTGCTACCAACACATACAGTTGTTTTTTTTTTTCATAACTGGGATGTGCCAAGTACAGCACATCTGTCCAGCAAAGATCATCTCTGTCACTCCTGTGATAGAGATGGCAGTAATGAAGATTACTCTATATACAATGAAATGAATTCATAATGGAAATATACATTCTACGAAACAGTTCATCTTGAATTTTATGAAGGCCACATTCAGTACAGAGTGTCACCTCCATTATGCTCAACAGATATGAGGTTTTAATTTCACAATTGCTATATTTCTGAAAATTGACTGTCATGCTTCAGTATAAACCTGTGAAGATCTTGCCCGATATTTCATTAAGTCACTACTATGCAAAATACCCTTTTTAATTCATTTCTAGCCCATCTTTATCACAAGTTTTCAAGGGCCAACATTACCCACTAATAGGACAATCTTCTCATGACCTTTGATCTTTCCATGTGACATGTATCCATTACTTATTGAGTTATAAACAAATAAAACATAGATGCCAAACCTTTGCTTTGACGAATGACCTAAAAGTCAACTTTGTCAATTAAACTTCTGATGACCATGAAAATCTCATTCTACGCATCTAATCTTCCTGATTTGAAGAGTTCAGGTATGTCCTGATCTCTCTCACAGAATTGGACGTCACTTTACCAGGCATTTTGTACACAACTGTCTCCACGAACTGCCAGGCAGCAAAACATTGAGCCTGGTACTCTACATCTAGGACATAATGCACTTTGAATGCACAGTCCACAGCCTTTGTCAAAGTTGGAAACAAGAATCCCTGTCTCTCTACAATAGGGAGTTTTCGCAAGCACAACGCGGCCGGGAGTTGAGCGTGTCGTGTGCGAAATTTGCTTCTGCACATGATCAAATCTGAGGAACGTCCCGTCCGGGGGAAAACGAGTACGGTACTTGGCCAAAATAGCGTTCGGTCCCAATGCTGGGCAGGAGTGAGCCAGCCAGTCAGCCAACCAATCAGCGATCTTGTCCCCACGCCTCCGTCCTGTACAGGAAAGCGAAACTGCATAGATATGGGGACGGGAGTCAGAGTACGGGGACTGTCACAAGTGATCGCTTCCTCGTATTCTCGGTCTTCGCGTCGTGTAGCGAAAACTTCCTAATGACAAAGGTTTGCAGTGACTTCTTCCAGGATCCTCCCATCAGCAAGATGAAGGGCTGTGGTCTCTGCTTCCTGTCAATTTGTCCAATGTAGAAAGCCAGGTCTGTGCCCTCCTGTAAAATGAAATGGAAGTGGAAAAGAAACATGCATATCATGGGCGTCACCAGGGGGGGGGGTGCGTTGGGTGCGAACGCACCCCCTTCAGATCCTAAAAAAAAAAAAAAAAAAAAAAAAAATCAGTCTGCACCAGGGACACACACACACACACACACACACACACACACACAAAATCGTCGGCAAAAACAATTCGCACCCCTGGTTCTGGCAGCACTGATTTTATACATATCTATTAGTATTCTACAGTGTTTACTATTTATCGACCGTACTGTACATCCGTACGATACGGAGCACTTATACACGTTTGCATGTACGTGTGCTACTTACAAGTATGTAGGGTCTATGTACGTTACTTCTGACCAATCCATATTGCCAGCCCGAGAGCTAGCCTTAGCCTCATTCAAAAAAAAAAAAAAAAATGGAGGGGCAAGCATATTTTAGTTTTGCTCCCCCCCCCATAATTAATAATTCCCGAAATGAGAAGATCTTCTTGCTTTTGAAAGAAAACAAAAATGTTGCCCCCATAAAAATATTGGAAGGCAAGCGCACCATTTTGTTAGAATTCAAGAAATCTGTCCAATTATTTCACCCAAAAGCAGTGGCGTAACTACGGAGGGGGGGGGGGGGTGCGCCCCCCTCCCAATCCGCTGGTAAAAAAAAAAAAAAAAAAATACCGAAATGGTAGTTCAAGTGTTAGTAAACTGCTTTTGAATGAAAGGGTGATCCAGAAATAAGATATTTTTCTATGATTTCTTTTAACCATAATTAGATAGGTATATAGTGTGAAACATTGTTTACAAAGCCCGGACCCGACAAAAGATTGTGATTCCTGGGCCCTGTTTTATGAAGAGTTAAAATTGACTAAAAGTTGATTTCTATGATAAGTCTGTGGCAGGCTGTGTGTTAAGGAAATTTAAAATTGATTTTATCTTTTGATAAAACAGGGCCCTGGTTGGCATTCTGCATATAAGCAGGATGTGCGCAGTGTACTCAGTACATCCGAACGAAGAGTCGCTACAATGTTGCGCAATGTGATGTAGAATGTACTCCTTTGTACCTTACGCTTCGTTATACCAAAGCTAGATCATTGATTTTGCAGTGTTGCTTTACATACTAGTCTATATAAAAATGTCTTGCATTGCCAATAAAAAGACTTGACCTGGGCTAATTCCTAACTTTTCCATGTATATAATACACACACACAAACAAACACGCACAATTAGTTTAGGGGATGCTCTAAAGTGCAGATTTTGGACATCCTTTCCCCGCTTGGTCACTTCGACGCCACCTCACTGGTCATACCTCCCCCAGTCATACTTGATACTTGATACTTGATACTGTAATCCCTCTCGCAGCTCCAAGAAGCTATATTGGGATGAAACTACACATGTGTGCCATTGGGAGGTGCCATGGTGATGATCTCTATTTACAATAAAAGTGTGCACTGTGCGAGTAAAATCTGAATGCATCCTCCTTTAAAGGATGAGTGATCCAGACGAAGGCTGCAAGGTTGTAATACATGGGAGAGCAGCTTCTCTGAATGTTGTTAAGGTGGTGGCATGTATGTTCATGAACATAAACCCACACCCTTGACTACCAGTGGCGGATCCAGGGGGAGGGGCGCACCGGGCGTCCCCCCCCCCCACTTTAATTTCCAAAGCGAAAAAAAAAATAGCTGCAAACGGCAGTTTTTGGACAGTAAAATGTCAAAATTTTTAAGCTCGCTCGCTCCTCTCACTCGCATTTAGTCGTAATGCCATTCTCCTGAAGTTGCTGCCAGTAATTGCCGGCAGTTGCGCCTGGTGCGCCCCCCTTAATTTCCAAAGCGAAAAAATATAGCTACAAACGGCAGTTTGGGGACTGTAAAACGTCAAAATTTTCAAGCTCGCTCGCTCCGTTCGCTCGCATTTAATCTTTATGCCATTCTTCTGATGTTGCTGCCAGTAATTGCCTGCAGTTGCGCCCGGTGCGCCCCCCCCTTAATTTCCAAAGCGAAAAAATATGGCTAAGAACGGCAGTTTTTGGACTGTAAAATGTAAAATTTTCAAGCTCGCTCTCTTCGCTCGCTCGCATTTAATTGTTATGCAATTCACCTGATGTTGCTGCCAGTAATTGCCAGCAGTTCCGCCCGGTGCCCCTCCCCTCTTAATTTCCAAAGCGAAAAAATATGGCTAAGAACGGCAGTTTTTGGACTGCAAAATGTAACATTTAATCATTATGCTCTCCTGATATTGCTGCCAGTAGTTGCGCCCGATGCGCCCCCTTAAATTCTAAATCGAAGAAATGTAGCCTACAAACGGCAGTTTGTTTGTTTTTTACTGTAAAATGTCAAAATTTTCAAGCTCGCTCTCTTCGCTCGCTCGCATTTAATTGTTACGCAATTCTCCTGACGTTGCTGCCAGTAATTGCCGGCAGTTGCGCCCGGTGCGCCCCCCCCCCCCCTCCTTCATTTCCAAAGCGAAAAAATATGGCTCCAAATGGCAGTTTTAGGACTGTAAAATGTCAAAATTTTCAAGCTCGCTCTCTTCGCTCGCTCGCATTTAATTGCTATGCCATTCACCTGATGTTGCTGCCAGTAATTGCCAGCAGTTGCGCCCGGTGCGTGCCCCCCCCCCCCTAATTTCCAAAGCAAATAAATATGGCTACAAACGGCAGTTTTTGGACTGTTAAATGTCAAAATTTTCAAGCTCGCTCGCTCGCTCGCTCGCATTTTATTGTTATGCCATTCTCCTGATGTTGCTACCAGTAATTACCGGCAGTTGCGCCCGTTGCGCCCCATCCCTCCTTTATTTTCAAAGCGAAAAAATATGGCTCCAAATGGCAGTTTGGGGACTGTAAAATGTCAAAATTTTCAAGTTCGCTCTCTTGCTCGCTCGCATTCAATCATTATGCAATTCTCCTGATGTTGCTGCCAGTAATTGCCTGCAGTTGCGCCCGGTGCGCCCCCCCCCCCCTTAATTAACAAAGCAAAAAAAAATATGGCTAAGAATGGCAGTTTTTGGACTGTAAAATGTAAAATTTTCAAGCTCGCTCTCTTCGCTCGCTCGCATTTAATTGTTATGCAATTCACCTGATGTTGCTGCCAGTAATTGCCAGCAGTTCCGCCCGGTGCCCCTCCCCCCTTAATTTCCAAAGCGAAAAAATATGGCTAAGAACGGCAGTTTTTGGACTGTAAAATGTAACATTTAATCATTATGCTCTCCTGATATTGCTGCCAGTAGTTGCACCCGATGCGCCCCCTTAAATTCTAAAGCGAAGAAATGTAGCCTACAAACGGCAGTTTGTTTGTTTTTTACTGTAAAATGTCAAAATTTTCAAGCTCGCTCGCTCGCTCCTCTCGCATTTAATTGTTACGCAATTCTCCTGACGTTGCTGCCAGTAATTGCCGGCAGTTGCGCCCGGTGCGCCCCCCCCCCCCCCTCCTTCATTTCCAAAGCGAAAAAATATGGCTCCAAATGGCAGTTTTTGGACTGTAAAATGTCAAAATTTTCAAGCTCGCTCTCTTCGCTCGCTCGCATTTAATTGCTATGCCATTCACCTGATGTTGCTGCCAGTAATTGCCAGCAGTTGCGCCCGGTGCGCCCCCCCCTTAATTTCCAAAGCAAATAAATATGGCTACAAACGGCAGTTTTGGGACTGTTAAATGTCAAAATTTTCAAGCTCGCTCGCTCGCTCGCATTTTATTGTTATGCCATTCTCCTGATGTTGCTACCAGTAATTACCGGCAGTTGCGCCCGTTGCGCCCCACCCCTCCTTTATTTCCAAAGCGAAAAAATATGGCTCCAAATGGCAGTTTGGGGACTGTAAAATGTCAAAATTTCCAAGCTCGCTCTCTTGCTCGCTCGCATGTAGTCGTTATGCCATTCTCCTGATATTGCTGCCAGTAATTTGTCGTTTCACATCGTCATTCCATAATCCATTTATAGGGGGTACAACCCCCTCTGGCACTTCCACACCCTCCCCCCACCCTTGCTCGCTCCCTCGCATACTAACCCCCCCCCCCCCCCCAGATGAAATCCTAGCTACGCCGGTGCCCTTTCCCCGCTTGGTTTCCCTCAAAAACAGTACAAGTCTATATAGGGATTGAAAGCTTCCTATATTCCAAATGTCTGTCCAAAAAAATCTCGTAAACATTTAGTGTAAAAACGCACCCCCCTTGAAAAAAAGCTGGTGACGCCCCTGCATATACATCTCGATAAAATCTTGAAATAATCTACGCAGAAGTGTTGGGTTGAGGCATTGGTACATGTATAATGAAGTCCATCAGAACAGATATATTTCCCACACCTCTCCACTGTTTAAGGTAGAGTTCATAATAAAGTGCCTGGCAAAATTCTGCAACATTTCATTTGCAAACATATACCCTAAATTAGGTATTTTATGTAGTATATAACATCCATGTATTACATTTTCTATTGTTGTTTGTTTGTTTGTTTGTTTGATAGATACTTTATTTTCTGCAAATCAATATACATAAGTTACATAATCATGAAAATGCAGGAAATATACAAAGTAAATTAAACGCAAAGTCGTTTGACTTGCATAAACCAAGATACATACTAAGTACATAATCATGAACACGTAGGACATATGTAAAGTAAATTTAACACAGTCTTTTGACTTGCATAAACAACGATATGAAAGAAATTTAATATACAGTATGCATGTCTATGCAGCAGTGATAAGAATAACATTTATAGTTAAGAAACGATTATGCAGAGGGCCGCCATTATAAGCATTGCTTGAAAAGATGGCCGGCCCGAGGAAAAGATAAGGACGTACTAAATTCGTAACAATATAAATTCTGCTGCGAAGGTAGCAGGGGAAAATAAACTCTGGTGTGCGATGGTGGTGGTGGTGAATGTGTGTGCAGGTGCTTGAGGGTGCACAATAGCAGATATGCTGGAATTTAGAATAGTGAAATTGGTTTACTGAAAGAGGGGACGATATGCGCTGTTGCTATCAGGAGACCAACATTAGTTACAGGTTTATATAATTTATTTGTTTTTAGTTCATATTTGAAATATACTGTAATAAAATGTACTTCTTTAAGTTTGCTTTAAATGAAAACAAGGAGGCACACTGTTTCAACTCCTCAGGAAGAGTGTTCCATGTATCCGGACCTTGATGTCTAATCGACTTTTGAGCAAGTAAAAGCTTCGGATTACTTAAGTGAAAATCATGGGAACGACGGGTAGGGTATGAGTGAATATGGTCATTGGTTACTAGGGTATTATGAAAAAATGGTAATGCATTTCGAGTGTGTTTATACATAAATATGGCAGTTAGGTATAAATGTATATCATGGGCCTTCAAAGTTTTTAGGCGATAGAATATGGGGTCAGTGTGAGCCAAAAAATGTGAATGTGTGCATATACGAAGAGCCTTTTTCTGGAGAAGAAAAATTGTGTTCAATTTTGTTTTGCTACTGTTGCCCCATACAATATTACAGTACATTACATATGGTAAAAATAAAGTGTTGTATAACATAATTAAAGTTTGATCATTAATTAAATATTTTATTCTTCTTAAAACACCAGTTACTTTAGATATTGCTGTTGTAATATTCTGAACATGAGTATTCCAAGTTAGATTGCTATCTAGGGTTACTCCTAGGAACTTGGTTGAATGTTTCTCAGCAATGTTTATATCATCAATAAAAATACTTTGAGGAAGGGTGGGTTGGGATTGCAACGTATGAAAGTGTATAAAACATGTCTTATCAATATTCAATGAAAGCTTATTACTTCTAAACCACTTCGAGATGTTGCTTAATTCCGTATTTAATGTGTCAACCAGTGTTACAATGTCCTTGTGGGAATAAAAAACATTGGTGTCGTCTGCAAATAAGATGAAATTTAAACGAGGAGAGGAGTTGATAATATCATTGATATAAATCAAAAAGAGTAGGGGCCCAAGGATAGATCCCTGAGGGACACCGCATGACACGTTTGAATATGTTGAGTGAGTGAATTTAAATACAACATATTGTTTTCGATGACTTAGATAACTTCTGAACCACGACAGAGTAATCCCTCTCACACCATAGTTATATAATTTTTCAAGTAAAATATCATGATCAATAGTGTCAAACGCTTTACTAAGGTCCATAAAAACTCCAATTATGTGCTCCTTTTTAGAAAGCGCATCAATAATATTATCAACAGATTTAATTATAGCATAATCGGTAGAAAATCCTTTCCGAAAACCAAACTGATTCGCATTTAATATTTCATTTTCAATCATGAACGAGTGGAGACGCTTGTAAACTACTTTTTCTAAAATTTTCGATATTGCAGGTAACAATGAAATGGGTCTATAATTTTTCACCATTAAGGGATCTTCTCTTTTATGAATGGGGATAACTTTGGCCGTTTTGAAGGAGTCTGGATAATTTCCGTTGAGTAGGGATAGATTGAATATATGGGTGAGAGGGGCTGCTAGGGGGTAAATTATTTTTTTCAACAAATTCACACTTAAATTATCAGACCCACAGGATTTACTACATTTCAAAAATCGAACAGTATCAATAATTTCCGATTCATTAATTGGAGTAAAAAACAAAGAATTTTGATTACTTTCAAATAAATAATCTTTATAATTCTTTGCATCATTTGCAGGAATAGATGCTGCTAAAGAAGGACCAACATTAACAAAAAAATTGTTAAAAATATTTGCAATTTGGTCAGGATTGGTAATAACATTATCGTTATGAGTAATGCTGTCAGGACATTCCGTAGGTTTCTTTTTGAGTATTTCATTAACAGTCCGCCAAAGAGCACTTTTATCATCCTTATTAGATTCGAGTTTATTTGAAATATATGATTTACGTGAGACTCGAATCAAGGTAGTTAATTTATTTCTATATGTTTTATACCTTTTCACATTTTCAGGAGTAGGTTTTCTCAAAGATATTTTATAAAGACGGTTTCGAGTGAGAATGGAACGTATAAGGCCTTGAGTAATCCAGGGTTGCCGAGCTTTTTTCCTTCCTTTTCTTTTGGGAGTTAAAGGAATGTGCTTATCACAATAATCTAATAATTTTTGTAAGAAAATTTCATAAGAAGAATTAACATCTTGGAGTTCAAAGACGTCATTCCATTGTTCTTCAAATAAATCTTGATTCAATGAATCAATATTATGTGGCGTTACATTTCTATGCATTTTCAAATATTGTTTGGGTTGGTGACGTATTGGGGTTGTTACAGATTTATCATTTATCATAAAAATTGGTAGGTGATCGGATATATCTGAGTAAATAATGCCGTTCGTACAGGTTTCCGTTATTACGTTAGACATTATGTTATCTATTAATGTTTTGCTATGTGTGGTGTTATTTATTCTGGTAGGTTTATTGATGTGGGGATGCATTGAATTGGAAAATAATATGTCGTGGAAATGGGTAGGTTCCAATAAATCTATATTGTAATCTCCCATCAAGAAAATGGATTTTCTCTCTCCAAAGATTTCATTAACACAATGGTCGAAGTTATCAAAAAAAGATTGAATGTCATTTTGTGGAGGACGGTAAATAGTACCAACTATAATATTTTTTTCATTTTCATTTAGGATTTCAATAAATAAACTTTCTGCTTCCTGAATACACAAATCAGTTCGAATTTTAAATTCAATTTGATTATTGACGTACATGGCAACCCCACCTCCTTTGCCATACTTTCTATCATTACGAATAAAATTGTAATTTTCAATGCCAAATAGGTCCGGGGAATTGGTGTGCAACCATGTCTCGGTAACTCCTATGACGGAAAATGGGAAATCATTGAGGGAACTTAAAAATAATTCAAATATTTCAAAATTTTTATTTAAACTTCTTATATTAAAATGAATTAAACTGAAATTAGCACAAATCTGATTTGCGGTATTGAAAGGAAATTGACTGTTAAATTCGTTGATAGTGAAGTATTGGCTTGTGTGGTTCACTAGCTGTTGGTCATCTATTCCAAAATCAAAATTCATTTACAATGAGTGACATTATGTGATAACTGCATATCGTGGTGCAACGTGGAGTGCAGTGCATATCGTATGCACGGGGTGTATACGATGAGGTGCATCGGTGCGTGGTGTGCTGTAACAAACTATAAAGGAGTAATTGAAACGAAATACTTAGAGCCAGAGTCAACATAATTACGTTACTACTAGTAGTCATAAAAAACAACAACAAACAAACAGGGGAACTTAGCTATAAATCTGCGTATAAATGCACATTTAACTATTATTCACCTCATTGAGTCCTCAATGCAAACTCTACCAAAACTCCTGCACTGGATTTACTATCATAAGAATAGAACATAACATCTGGTTCACCTGTAACACACAAATGGAGCTCTTTGATAAGGGGTGTGAAACGTTGAAATGCGGTTATTTCAGATCATCCTGTGTAATAATTGCTTTCGCAATTACACCGCATGCATACCAACCATTGACATTTTCTAAAGTTTCCGTTTTCGATGTAGTGCAGGTGTCTAGTCCAACATACAAAGCGTCACTTGTAGTAGTTTGTAAAATGAATCACCGGTTGTCTGTTGACCTGTGAAGATGCCTACACTTAACATATTAAGGGTTAGTGACACTCCGGAGCACACCGCAAGTGCAAGGGCTAACCATGACCTGGCTGAATGAATTTTCAACTGTGTGGCCTATGGGAACTTCTGAAAGGCAATAAATTTTATTGCTGGCAAGCCCAGGCAAAAAGTATTATCAAACAAAAACTACTTTTGAATTGCATTTCATTATTTTGGGTAAGTTACTCTTTCCAATACTAGTAGTATATCAATTTTGTCCACTTACATTGTAGGAACATTAAGGAGTATGCGAGGTCTTTTTTCTTTTTGGTATGGGGGGGGGGGGGAGACACCCTGTATCACATTGGATGTATATGAGTGGTATGTGATATATTTCCAGCATCTTGCTGAATATAATTATACCATAGGTCAAGTGCAATATTTATTAATGAATGGAATATTCCTTATTGGCGACATTTGGGACCAATTTTGCATTTCATGCGAATTTTTTCCCCTTTTCATCAAAATGAAAAGGACATATTGATACTGGACAAGTGTGTGATTGAGCAGTCAGGCACAAAATAAAGTAAATATGTATGTTGACTATGTAATATAAGATTTTTTTTTTCATTAAAAAAATTGTGATTCACAGCATACATTAGCAACATAGTAAATTTGCATAAATATGTAGAATCCATGGACTAAACTAACAAATGAAACAGCATAAACTGGGAATTTCTGTAACTATGGACCACAGCTTGATGATTTCTATATTTTGTATTGCAATGTCAAAGTCCATCTCATCATTTTAATAAGAGGGCAACACATCACTTGTTTTAGAAGATTAGCCTCCGAACAGTTAGGTACTTACAGGTTGAAAGTCGTAGAATAACTCCGACTCCTGAAAGGAGCACTTGCCCCACACCCTCGCAGTCCAGCCTCGGCAAACTAGCGGCAGCATGCTGAATGCAAGCGTCTCTTTTTCCTCTGTGGAGCAAAATGTATGGCACAGGGGGAGTATTTTGAATGATAAGTACAAATATACCCTTTAAAAATATTAACACAATCAAGGCTGATAAAGAGAAATGCTGACAAGTATCAGCTCATATTCAGATGCTAGCTTATGTACTTACATTGTACTTGATTGCAACCAGGATTACTAACTGTGTGTGTGGGGGGGGGGGGGCTGTTTTAAAGTTGTTTGGAGGGTATTGTAGAAAATACTACACATTTTGAATGAGGGACTGATTCTGGCAACGGCATTTACTACCAAGACGGGCAAGTAATTGTGGATGAGTAGAGCCAAACTTGTAAGGCCAAGCATTAGAATTATAATGCTGTAATAATCATCATGCTATTCTACAAAGCAGCAATCAGAGTTACCATGAACTTGGATGAAAGAAAGTTGAATGGTGTTGACAGCCAGTGCCTTAATAAGAATAATCTTGCACTACTGTTAAGTGCTTACCAAAGACTATTGCAATATGAATGACATTTGGGCTTTTGCAGGAGGTTCATGTCATATTCTGGCATTGCATAAAGCAAGATTAGTTAATATGCATATATCTTAATTAGATTAGCAAGAGCAAGGGATGTTCAAGGTCCAGTGATTTTTATTCCAAGTAGTAGGAAAAAGAATGCAAAAACTTTAATAGTTCATAAAAGACTTCTCTGTTAATGTTATCCTACAATGACAAAAGCTTGATTATCATGTGAGTTGATCAGGCAGTGGAGAAGAAAAGGGGAATGGTAGATGAAGGAGGCAAGGACAAACCGTCTAGAAGTTTCAGTGTACATGAACTGTGTGGCCGTGAGGTGCTATAATGTGAGAGAGCGGCAGGAGAAAGCCTCTCCCAAATAATTGTCCAAGCTGTAGTTACAGTCATTAAAGCTGCACTACCGCATGTGATACAAGCTAGGAGCGAAAGAAGCTTGTATGAGCACAATTAAAGATGTTCTGAATCCACATGTCATCTCTTGAGGATTCAGTTCCAGCAGGACGAGGTCCAACATGAGCTAAGGAGGGACAATCTCTGCCTGACTGGCCTGCCAGAGGGGGCTGAGGAGACAGAGGAAGAGCTTACTGAGGGCGAGTCAAATGTTGCGAAGGAAGTTGGCTTAGACATTTGGAAAGAGGACATCTCATCTTCATGATCTTGTCATCATCTTGGGGAAAAGGCAAGAAGGAAAGAGCAGGCAGATCAAAGTCCACTTTATTGCAAACAAAAGGAACAAACTGTATTCTGGGCATTCTAGTCTGAAAGGAAAAGAGAACATGAAAAGTGTGTACATCAATGAAGATCTAAAGGCATGCAATATGTCACTCGATCAGTGCATGATAAATGCCAAGGAAGCTCATGATGTCGAATCGGCAACAAAACCAAATACGGGAACATGACATGCAAGTTGAATGATGGACAAAGCAGAGTCATCAAGAGCCCGGATGATCTCTTTGATATTGGCTTTGAAATTACAGATCCACTTCAGTTTTTGCAGGTTTTTGCGAAAGTCTTAGAAATCAATTAACAAGCATTGAATGAATTTACTACTGGATTTTAGGGGGTTCGTTATGTTTACAGTAGATTTTGGTTGTCCGGTTGGACCTACTACTCATCGACCGCCTAATGTTTATTTGCTTGATAAGAATATTGAACACTGAAATTCATGCAAAAAACTTGACCTACGTGATTGAGAAAATCCAGAGCTAGGCTATCAAATGCCTTTGTTCCCTTTTCGATTCGAAGTTTCAGTGCAAAAATATCGCCATCGAACTTACGTGGCCTCGTTTCAGCTCCCCGCGGTAACGCTCCTTGAGATCGACCGCTGTTTTTGCATTGACAATGCACGCAAACCGAGTTGTATTGAACACCGTGTTGTACGAAGCTTTTTAGAAACTTCCATAGACATTACATTACGATTCGGTGAAAATATTCATTCGAAATTTTGTCCTTGATTAAAACCATTAACTTTGTTAATGAACGGTGAATTTTCGCGTTTTCCCACACCATCCTCATCAACAGTCAAAGCCAATCCATTGTTATGTGCTTTGCGTGCAGTGAAGTGCGTACTAGTATGGTTGGGTGTTCATAATACCGGACACCTAACGTTTTTCTATCAATAGAAACGTGAAAAATCTCACAATTTGCCTGAAATTTTACTCACGTGTGGAGAAAATACTCCGGATTCACAAGCGCGCACTGAAAATGCGATCTGAGGTACGCGCTCTAGATGGCGGCTTCGAACGCGTGGGGTGTCATTTTTTCCGCACTCAGTTGCCCTGCTCATATCGACCGACCACCCTGACAATACGTATAAAGGGCACTTAAATGCGTTTTTTCGACAGGCCGCTGTTTTTTTCTAGCCGTCATTTTTTCCCCAATAATATTTGAATATATTTTGAATCCTTCGATATTACTTTTGAAGGACTGTTTGATGAATTTGACTTGATTTTCATTAGGAAACTTTTCATCGTAATTGAAATAAATTAGATGAGTCGGTATGTTTTTTCACATTCATTTCTCGTTTCTGCATCAACTCGTACGGTCGTAGCGGGCGACAAAATGTTTATGTCATGTGTACTGTGTAACTGGTTAACGTGTGTGCACGATCGTACAAGCGGCGGTGACAATTTTGCGGTCAAAATCGTCAAATTTATTACGGAAGGATACTCTACTTCTAACAACGAGTCAGCAAAGGTAGGCCTAGTTATATGTAGTTACACGATAAACCTTATTCGATTTTGCTAAATTTCAGTAATTTAGAAGGAATACTTAGTTGTTTTCGCCTCATTTTACTCAATAGCGTAGCCCAGTGAAGAATCGAACACCATTGCGCGTAGTCCCATGCGTACATTTTCTTTCTGTACGCGCAATGCCATTATAATGCGCGGCCGGTCGTTATGGACCCGGTCGGTGGGTTGAACACCTACCATACTACTCTGTATGCGTTCAGTGCGCCAATTAATACACGGTCGGTTTATTACAAGAGGGTGGTCGATGTAGTAGGGCTATCATACAGCCGACCATGGCGTAAAAGTTCTAAATTATGAGGTAGGAAATGATCGAGACAGGTCATTGTGTAATTGAACTTAGTTAGCACTAGCACTAGCAGTCTAAAATATAGGCCCGGGCCTAGCCCTTGACTAGGCCCTAGCATTACCTAGCTAGGCCCTAACCGTCACGTTAGACCCTATGCCTAACTACAATAACTTGGGCATGCCCTAACTTGTTAGACTTAGATATCTACATCATCGAACTCGGACACTGCGCCTATACTTGTGCATGATGTGATACGGTTGCCTGTTACAACTTAGAATACTGACACTGTAGATCTACAACGAGGATCTTATTATAGGCTACTGTACTGACAATGGGAATATTCCGTACGCTGATTTATATGATTAGTTTTTGTAAAAGAAATTCGTATTTTATGTGAAGTTTTGAAAATGTATGTAAGGATTGAATTATGCAAGTGTTTATACAAGCACGAGTTGGTTGAAAAACATAATGTACGTACCGGTACAGACGACCTAACTTAACGTTAAACGTTAACAGTTAACATTAACAGTTTGTTAGATCTATTACGTTACATGCATGAAGGCGAGACGTAGCGCAGCCCGGCCAAGAACCCAAAGCGTGAGCCGTGACTAGCCTCATACTGTACATCATGCAAATTACAGATGGGCATGAAGCGATGTAACTATCAGTTTACTAAATAAATACCTTGGAATGACTGGCAAAGTTCTTCTATAGCTAGACCCCATTTGCTGAGAATGTTCGTGACTCCATATAGCTGCATTGCAGTCATCGTCACCGCCGTCCATCATGATGAATAGCCGCGCTACTGTATAGTCATACGTACATAAACGTGTGATGTACGTGTATGTGTGTGTGAGGCGCGCGCGGTGGCCGCCCGCGCCCGGCGGCGATCGATTGCGACGAAGGATACATGCAGGCCCGCTGATTGGCTCATGACTATCACATGACTTTTGCCCATCAATTCTAAACAACCGTTGTTTAATTGTTTGGACAATCATTCCGAATTGTTTTTAAACAACCGCTGTTTAAGGCAATTAAGCTCCAATTTTCTATATTTAAACAACATTGTTTAGAATTTTAAACAACAATATTTTAAACAACGAAATTTTACACAGCGTTCTAACAGTGTGCAGGGTCACATATATAACTTAGCAACTAAGAATGAGTCTGCCGTACTGTATGAAAGTTTACTTTAAAAAGCTATAATATTTTTTTTTCTAATGAAAAATCTATCGGAATCACTACCAGTATCATATGAAATTGTGAATTCATCCCCCGTTCCACAAGGATATATATTTTTGTCATTAGTCAGTCGTCGGAAGCAAAGTTTTTTTGCTTCCAGCAACCCACAAGGCACAAAGTGTATGGGATCACAGTCTAATGAATCCGACTTGTATTGGTCGCCTATTAGGTCAATGTCAGACAGGTCGGGCATGACCCGATGAAGCAAGATCGTCCGATGATGAGGATCACGCGAGCAATGCCTGACACTAACCTAATACATGTAGTCGACCGACACAATCTGATTCATCCGACTGCGATCCGATACACTTTGGTGAACGGCCGGAAAGCAACAGACTTTGCTTCCAAAGAGTAACCGATGGGAATAAAATTTATGTGTTTTGGTGTACAACGTTCTCTCTGGATAATATCAAGAGTAGCATCGAAGCATTTAGGTGTCCATACAGTATGTATCGCAGAGGGAATAGCTTGTTTACAGTAGTGGCTATGACAATGAACAATATGGCTGTGGCCTTGGCTGTGTGCAATTATGTACTCTTTTATCTTTGGAAAAGGAGTCTTTTAGGTGCTGGAATTAGCCCTATACGTATCTTTTATAACTCTGTTTACCTCTTATTCAGTGTTAATCATGTTTCCCGGCATTTAACTTGCAAGAAAAAGAAATAATAAATTAAAAAATAATGCCGCCCTCATGCGGCGCCGTATGATAACAGAATTCCTACACAGCTGCCAGGTCCAAAACAGACGTAAAGTTCCGTAGAAAATCGGCTCTAACACAAAAAGTGGCAAAAGGTGGCAGCCAAATCTGGTATCAGCTTAAAGCTGAGACATCAGGGAATGTGGTGGTAATATAATTTAGTTGGAAATCCATGGCAATCTAAACATTTCACTTGAATATATTTAAAAGACCAAAAATTAGCCTCTTTTCAAGGATATTTACAGTAAAATATTAATGAAGATAAAGTTTCTTTGCATTTTTACGGCATTCATAATGTAAAATAAACTTTTACCAATGTGTGGGAGAAATTACAGGTTGATATCTCAAAAACTACATGTTAAAATTACTTATGTATTAAAGATGTTACAATTTGCCTTGAAACTCTTAAAATCAGGTTGTATTTTGCTACTTCAGGTAGGAAATATACCCCTTTAATGTACATATCTGATTTAAATATTTTAATGAAATATTCTTCAAAGTATTCTATCTCAAGAGCGCATGTCAAAAATTAAAAAATCCCAAGTGCCCAAAATGACTTTTGGCGCACTTTGGTATCTCTCTGGCCCACTGTGCGCCGGACGCAGAGCATTATGTGACTGGGGCCTTTAAGTAAGTAGACACACGAACGCTCACACACAACACACATACGTAGAGCCTACGTAGCCCACGAACACCAAACCCCTCAGATACTCATGCAGGCACAAAACTGCGCCCACAAACACGCACCATCACATACCCTTTGATATACACATACGCCACTATATACCACATACACACGTACGCATACAGGCACACGTATACACACAGACAAATAAACCACTACCACTATACAACCACCACACATGCACAGTTTCTACAAATTGTATTATTATACTCCACACACACACACACACACACAACAATACGGAAACTCATACACAAGTTCAGAGACTCCAACCCCAAGCACCTTCTGATCTGGAGATTCTCCCGCCCGAAACCCCTAGCAAACGGGAGACTCCAAGTTGATGTGTGAGAAGCGCAAAGTTCCTAGGATTCTAGATGTTCTCTGGTGCTATCTAAGGCTTATTTTTTCAACATACGATAGAAACAAGTAAGAAATCCTTTCCACCGGGAGACACAGAGCCAGGGCGGGAGAAATCAAATCTCAAACGGGAGAACGGGAGATTGTGCAAAAATGGGCTTTCGGCGGGAGATCTCCCGTCGAAAACAGGAGAGTTGGAGTCTCTGCAAGTTACTTATTGTACGCACCTACAAATCATACACAGCACATACCATGCAGCTCACAACAAATACACACACACACACACACACACACACACACACATACATACGCATAACTGACCAGTCATACCCATCCCACCAAAGCTTAACACCGGAGCAACCACCCCGAGCCAGGGGCGACAATCCTTGACAATCCGTATCGCAAAAAAAAAAAAAAAAAAAAATGCCATCATGGATTGTCGCCATCGAGGTCAAAAACTGGGAACTGCACAAGCGTCGCGGATTGTCGCCAGACGACAATCGGTGACGGGGGCGACAATCCGTGTCGCAACAGTGTCCTCCCTTTTCCTTCCCTATCCTAATTACCTTTGTTTTTATCAATATTTACCTTCAGACCACTAATTTCATAAAAATGCATATAAAATTTCCTGTATTCTCATAATTGATGACCTGTGTCTAACAAATAAAGTCATGTCATCAGCATATATCACTTGCCTAACCTCAAAATTATAAAACCAAATTACTCTAATCCCAATATCCTTCTTAGCGCATGCGCCAAAAATTTCCATTACCAACAAAACCAAATATGGCGATAATGGGTTGCCTTGCCTCACCCCTCGCTCTATATCAAAATAACCTGTCGAAACACCTCCGTTCATACTTGCCTAACTTCGAAGTATCAACCTGAATTCCTGTAATCCCATTATCCCTTCTTACCGCCTGCGCCAAAATTTCCATTACCAACAAAAACAAATTTGGTGATAATGGGTCGCTTTACCTCATCCCTCGCTTTATATCAAAATAACGTGTCGAAACACCTCCGTTCATAACACAACTACTAATTCCGTTATACATGACTTTCACCCACGAACAAAACGACCCACCAAACCCAAATAATTCTAATGCATTACATAACGAATTATGCGAAACTGAATCAAACACTTTTTTTCAATATCAAATGCTATCAAATATGCCTTTTCTTCACAATGATTATTAAAATAAAAAAAAATCATGTCATCTATCAAACGCAAAGCCACACCAATGAACCTTTTTTTTCTATATATCAATATCATGTTTTCTATAATATATAAACTTGATCCAATTAATCGCATGTAACACTCCCATGTAACACTCCCATTATTCGCTTTGCCATTCCTTAAAAAAGCATGTTATAATCCTTATTCAACAAAGTAATCGGTCTATAATTCTTTATATATGATGAATCTTTGCAATCTTTTTCAATCAATGTTATAACACCTTGTGTTTGAAACTTTGCTAAAAAACCTTTCTCAAACCCTTCATTAAAAACTTCAACCAATAAACTTCCTATCTGTGACCAAAATGTAAAATAAAATTCAACTGTAATCCATCATTGCTGGGTGATTGATTTAATTTCATACTTTTTAAACACTCCCAACATTCTTCTTTAGTAATTTTTCCTTCACAAGAACTCTTACTTTCACTACCAAAGGACTATCCTGACAAAATACACTTTCTCTAAAATCATCACACACTAATCCCTTTTGAGAATACATATTTCTATAAAAATCTCTAATTAATCGCACTATCACATCCTTGTCTTTAATCACCTCTCCCCTATCATCACACATTCCCTTTATAACTGTTTTCTCTTTATTCGACTGAAGCAACTGCTCAAAATACTCTTGATTGTGTTCACCCTCTTCATACCATTATTTTTTATATACACACGGCCTACACACACACACCCACACACATCCACACACACACACATACACCCACACCCACAGACGCTCTGCTCACAGTGGAAAAAGACAAGCAAATGAAACTCGGAAGAAAACCAAAATGGCATGAGGGGAAAAATGAATTACCAAATGTTATTTTCCAGAGGAGCTAACCAGCAAATCAAAACAATTTATAGGCAAATTTTATATAAGCGACTGAAATCTCTCTTTTTTGTTGTACAAAATACATGCAACATTAAAGTATATTATTAGGCAAGTAACACTGTGCTACACTATGTGTAGGCAGCCTACAGTGATTAATTTACAATTATGACTACTAAAGTTACATTCTTTAATCTTCAAAGTTATTTTGTCTTCTGCACCCTTATTGAAACTATTAACCTACTGATTCAGCTAAAGAAAAGATAATGTTCAATAGCAGACAATTACACAATACTCATTAAATTCGATCAACGTCAAATAATGCGATTCACACCAAATCGCTATAGCAAACTTCTAGTGGTGAAAATTATTTATAATGCAGGATATTTGCCAAGAAGTCAGAAATGGTTAAAAGTATACAGGCTTATTTTTCACTAGTTGTAAACACAAGATGAAAATAATCACAATATTTAATGAAACACAATTCACGTCAGTTCAATCATTCATATAAGGACAAGTATTACAAGAGTAAAATCTCTCCATTTTCTTTTTTTTTTCTCCCGGGCAACGGTAACAAGGTCACACTATGTTATGTACAATCACGTAATTATTACAAAACTTATAAGTTCATTAATCCTCATAATTGTTTTGTTTTCTGCTCCCTTGTAACTAAACCTATGATTTAGCTCATGAAACGCTTATGCGCAACAGCAGACAATTACTCAAATTTCATAAAATGTAATCGACGTTATATAAGCAGTTGTATAGCACAATTCACATATAAACGTCAACCACTAAAGCAAATTATGTACGTCTAGTAGTATATATTATTATCATGTTTATAATACAGTAAAGTCAGAAATTGGACAAACTACGCAAAGTTTGCAATCAATATTCTTAAACAGCAGACAATACTAGTAATGCGATCAACGTCAAATATACAAAACAGTATATTTTACGTTGTAATATAATCATCTGTGATGTAGAATGATTGCTAATTAGTCAAAGGTGGGAAAATAGATGTGTTTTGCAATCGTTATATTGAAACAGCAGGCAATCAAAAATTCAGTAAAATGCGAGTCACGTTCAATAATACAATTCACACCAAAGCATAATGATGTTACCCGATATAGTATAATTATGTAGTACAGTATAGTCTCCGCTTAACCACGCAGGTAAAGTCTGGAAGAGGTAAGCATCCCCCATAATTTTCTAGATGATGAAAATGTTCTTTATATTTTGATAGAAAATGTCCGAAAAAATGAATGTTTATACAATGTGTATGGCAAGATGATTCAGTGTTTAAGAGAACTTTCACCATTATTTCTAGATGTGATAGAAAAAGATCAAATTGTCATATTTTGATACGAGACACTGCTAGATACATTTAGCCAAATATAGTGAAACAAGTTAAATTGCAGGGACAGCTAATAATAAGAAATGATGAGGTTTTTAGATGAAGTGTGGGGAATTTTAGATACAGCGCATTAGGGTCTTGATTCCTTAAAGATGATGATAATGATGATTATGATAATGATTGAAATTTTCACCGCGCCTATGTACTAGATGGTCTCTAAGCGCCTTAAAGGGATCGTAAATAATTTTGGTTGAGATTTCTTTAGGTTGAGAAACTTTAGGTTTCTAACATTTTTGGTGAGATAATAAGAAGCCAATCATGAAATATGAAAGAGCATGAAATTTCAAGAGGGATTTGAGATAATTAAAACAGAGCAATCCTAATAAAAGATGGGACCCAAACTTTGATGACGACCGCTCTGTTTTAAATTGTTTTTCGATATCCCAGCCATCAGTCTAAAATCGATTTTCATCAAACAAACTTTGAATTTCTCTAGAAAGGTATGCTCTGTATTGTTCAATAAGTTGTGTCTTAGTACCTCGCAAAAAGTAAAATCCCAAATCCTCATCTCCACCAATACTATACCATCATCATAAGCAACATAATTTCACATTATTCAACTGAACTGCAAAAAAGAAAAGAAAAATACTCTGATCAATATACTTTAACAAAAAGAAAAATCACCAAATTATAATATACCTGACAATGGTCTCGATAACAATCACGTACTTGTATGTCATTAACAATCTATGCCAAAATCAGCATGCTTAATTACACACACACACACACACACACACACACACACACACACACACACACAGACAGACAGAAAATCTAGAACGGGGGGGGGGGGGGTCCAGGAGTTCCGTAAGGGAGGGGGGGGGGGGCGCAAAAAGAAATATTACTTGTACCCCTTCTGGGTTTATTCAGTATTCGTTGCATATAGTAGAGTTTAAACAAAATAATTATTTGAAATTTCAATAACATTGTGATGCAAGAAATAATACTCCTGCACAGACAACGACAGAGAAGTTCATTCACAAATGAGGTATAAAAACATAAATATGTCATAGGGTAGACAGGGACTATAGCTGTTACACAGAACAAGTTGTTACATGATCATTTTTCCTCTAGATCCAAACAAGAGCAGTGAAGAGACGGCTCACAGTGGGCCATATCAATCAGCTCAAAGTGCGTCAAAATCACATATTTGGGTTCTTTTGCCATAACTTGGCATTTCAGGTGCAATTTGGGGCAAAAAATTGATTGAACATAATTTTAAACTGATATGGCGTTACTGTGATGCTGATTTTCTATTGGCTATAACAAAAAAAAAGTCTGTCTGTAATTGACGAATAAAGCAATTCAATTCCTATAGTCTGTTGATGACTTGTGGGGGAAATTGTCTCAGAATTTTGTGTATAGTACTTCAGTAATATGTTATTCATGTTTCCTTGACTGACAAAGTTTTTACTGTTTTTGATGAATGGAGAGTACAAGGGATTATCTGTTACTTTGTTTTGTTTATAGACAGCAAAACGTAAAATATTTAACGACTATAGACCCGGTATCCCGTACTCCAAATACCATTGTTCAAAAGGAATCGTCAAATCGCTGCAGTGTAGTGGGATATCTATCATGAGCATCAGATAGCAGGTTGTCTATAGTATCATTTATGGCTACGGAGGATGAACTTTTTCCTGGGAGGAAGAAGAACAAAGATGTAGAACGGAGGAACAAGCAGGGTGAGAGAAGTACATAATTATTGTCGTAGATTCATCGACCGCTGGAAAAGAAACTTAGATATCAATGATGGACACCATGACATTGTCAATTTATGACACTTATAATGACCTGAATTCGCAAATATAATGTAGGAGCATGGGATATCAAATATATGTGGATCACCATATTCAAAACGAGCTGCTATGCAATCCCAGATCTCTGCATTGTTGGGATCTGGACGACCACTATACCACAAACTGCTGGAGGTGGGTAAAGTGCCCCCGACTCTCTCCCACGTGTAGACCCCTTCGGACGATCGGTCATTTAGCCCCGTCCAGGCATAGAAGTAAGGTAATCCGGAATTGCCGTTGAGAAGTTCATTTACGATTCTGGAGAACTCACTCGGCGTTTCTATAGCGACCAGATAACCACCTAGCTCGTCGCAACTATCCCTTGGCCACCTCCCAGGGCTGGCGGTCCTGACGGTAAAGATAGCAGGAGTCTGGAGATGACGAATCAGGGCCGGGACAGACGAGTTCTACGAGACAGGCAAAATAAAAGAAAAATATTTATAGGAATATCTATCGATTTCATTAATAATGAGTAGGACTATATGTATCATACAAAGTACGTACTTATGTTTTCCAGAAATGAAACAGGTAAGAAAATACACAAGACATACTACATTACATTATCAGCGTAAAGTATAGTAAAATAGAAAGTATCTTTCTGCAATTTCATGTGAACTACATGTATGTGCATGAGCGTTTTTGTGACATGTGTTTGTGTGATTGAATGTGTGTGTGTGTGTGCGTGTGTGTGTGTGTGTGTGTGCTTGTGTTGCATCTGTCCTATGTAAATATGTTACTATTATACTTCTTGTTAATATGTTTAAAACTTAATAGTATGTTTTGTTTTACATGTTTATCCGGGACCCTTTTTTACAAGCTCTGCTTCTTTTTTAAGAGCTCATCTTTCATACGGTTGACTACTTTGCCAACACCAGAAAAAAAAGTAGTCATATTCACATCAACACAAAGCAAGATAAGATATTACTTTGGATGCTGAGAAATTTGTTTTTAAAAAAGCGAAAAACAAGAACTCAAAACACATAAAAGGTCACCTTCGCATATATGAGATATTGCGTTGTTGGATGTACACCGGCTTTTATGTACGGCCGTCTCAGTATATATGACAGTCGTCCGATCCAACAATTTCTGCATGCATACAAGTATCAGTAACACAAGGAATATTTTGCAGTTTCATTGAACAGTTCGTGTTGAAAGTGTTTTGTTTTTGTTTGTATTTTAAGCAAGAAGTTGAAAAACTGAGATTCCAGTACTGATTGCCCAATAGTCTTTTTGCATCCTTGATTTCTTTGATTGTGTGTTTCATTTTGGAAAAGGGATTTTGTTAATTCTCAGACCCAGGGGATGTATTCACGGTATACATGTGCATATTATGTAATTGATTACTAGTAAAGCAGGTGCTAAGGGAAACAATTCGATTTGCATATTACGCGCGGCTGACCGCTCCAGTGTGAACAGCGTGCCACTGCGGCAGAAGTCAGCGGCAAACCGCTGCCGCTGCCGCTGCCGCAAAACCGCTCCAATGTGAACGGCCCTTAATCCTTTCCTGCAAGTTTCATCCAAATCCGTTAACTTCTTTTTGAGTTATTTTGCACACGGACAAACTAACAAACAAACAAAAAAACAAACAAACAAACAAACCAACCAACCAACGGTAACGAAAACATGACCTCCTCAATTGGCGGATGTAATAATGTCTTGATAATAAGAGATGAAGGCAATGGCAGGGGAGGGTGTGGGAGGGGGTAGCCCCCCCCCCCCCTCACACACACACACACACAGTAGGGAGATTTTTCATTTTTAGGGTTACCAGCTTGCGATTTTAAGCATACTTACATGCTTTATTTTTTTCTCTTTTTTTGACCAAATAATTGAGGGGGCGCCCCTCCCCCCCCCCTTCCCCCCCACCAACGCTCCGCGGTCCCTGGGCGCGAAGCGGCATTGTCTGTGAGCCGCGTGGCGGCACGCCATTTTTTTTCTTTGCTATTTTGAACCCCCGTAAGTAATGTTTTCCTGGCATCTATTCACGCATGGAGACCATAAAAAAGCAGTCCATGACAACGTCTATTTAGATCAAGTAACAGTTTAATATACAGTTATATCCAGAGTTATCATGTGTTTGGTTATCAACTTAAAAAAAGTTAGGGACATACAAATGTATTATGATGGCGTTTTCCCACAATTCTTTACTTGGAGCCCAAGGGGGGGGAGGGGAGGGTAAACCCCCGACCCCCCCCCCCCCCCCCCCGAAGTAGATCCGCCACTGTCGATAGAATATAACCACTCACAGATTCAGGTACTTGTGGGTCCTATTTGGCGCAATCAGACACGGCGCATTGATCGCGATTTTATAGTCGCTTACTCCTGGCCGACCAGACGCTGCGCGTGTGAGACATCGCGACAACAACTTCACGCTGTTTTGGTTTGTATGACGTGTGCATGGAAGTGCAAGTTCGAGTTGGCACACAATGTGCCCTTGTCCAGTTTCTGCCTTACCTGCATGCTAATGAGGGTGTTGGTTCTGAAATGTCCGGCAAAGGACCAAAAGCAATAACTGATGATGATTCCTGATGCTGGTGTTAAAGACAGCTTGTTATTGGGATTTCCTTCTTTCGATTCCCCTTCTCGCCTGTCTGTTTATTTGTTTCATTTTCCCTCCCGATGACCATATTCATTGCATTCATTCATTTACATGCATGATATGAGACTCTCTCACACACGGGATCACTCTGTCATTTTCCTTCTATGAATGATGAACAAAAAGATCCTGCACAAAACCAAGACAAAAACAAAATTATGTACTAACAGCCAATGTTGTGCACTTGTGTCTTGAAGTTCTGGAAGTTTCCATACGCTGCTATTGTTGGAAATATACAGTTTTCTGATGCGCGCAGACAGGAATCGAATCCATGATGTGTTCTTCCTTTTGCAAGTGCAAAGTCTTTTCCAGCATTCGACAAAAACTTCTAATATCTATTATATATATATATATATATATATATATATATATATATATATATACTATATATCTGAACCCGAGACCTCCGGATTACTAGACCGGTGCTTTACCGACTGAGCGATAGAAGGCCCTAGTTCGGTGTTCGTCCCAAACCCTTAATTCTCTTTGCTCGTGTGGTCAGAAGCTATAGTGTGTGTATGTGTGCCACACACACACACACACACATTAACCTGACATAAACCCAAAGGATGTAAAATCAACTTTGGAATAAATGCGAGGGATCACCGAAGCGATGCAGCTTTTTATCATTTTGTAATATATTTTGAAACAAAGAAGGGAAAACTGACCAGAAACGAACAATAATCAGTGAAAACTTTGAGCAAAGAAAATGGGTTTTCATCGGGACTCGAACCCGAGACCTCCGGATTACTAGACCGGTGCTCTACCGACTGAGCTACTGAAAGCCCTAATTCGGTGTTCTTACCAAACCCTTGATTCTTTTTGCTCGTGTGGTCAGAAGCTATGGTGTGTGTGTGTATGTGTGCCACACACACACACACACACACACACACAGAAACAAAGAAGGGAAGATCGTGGTATTTTTGCGTGTTTTATCGACTTCAAACAGTCCTATATGTTTAAGGTAGTAGTACATTTTATGTAGATTATTATTGAACAATTTTGCCCATAAAATGGTATCATTTACACTGAAGATCATGAACGCGACCGAGCCCGAGCGAGCGGAGCGAGGGAAGGGAGGTATGGGAGGAGGATGTCCCCCCTCCCACGGTGAGAACGTTTTGCATTTTGATGTTGTACATGGTGCAATTTGATGCATGTTAAAAAAACAAAACAAAACAAAACAATTTCTTGCATTAATTCTTCCACTGAATGCCATGAATGCGACCGAGCCCGAGCAAGCGGAGTGAGCGAGGGGAAGGGGGGGGGGGGGGGGGGTCCCCACTCCCACGGTGAGAACTTTTTCATTTTAATGTTGTACATGGTCCAATTTGATGAATGATATTGCGCGTTTTGTCGACTTGAAATAGTCCCACTTGTTATAAGGTAGCAATATATTTCGATGTCGATTAATTATTATCAAACATTTTGGCTATAAAATGGTATTACATAAATAAAATTCTTGTGTAAATTCTTACACTGAACATCAAGAACGCGACCGAACTCGGGGGGGGGGGGTGTGGGAGGGGGATGTTCCTCCTCCCACGGTGAGATTTTTTTTTTTTTTTTTGCATTTTGATGTTGTAAATGGTGCAATTTCATGCATATTTTTACGTTGTTTTTTTTTGTCGACATGAGACAGTCCCACTTGTTATATAAGATAGCAATGTATTTCGATGTCGATTAATATAAAATAATTTGGCAATTAAATGGTATCATTAATTTTGAATAAACTTCTTGTATTAATTCTTACACTTAATATCATGATCAGGACCGAATCCGAGCGAGCGGAGCGGGGAGGGGGGGGGGCGGTGGGAGGGGGGATGTTGAGAGGAAGGGGAAGGGGATGTTCCCCCTCCCACGGTGAGAACTTTTTGCATTTTGATGTTGTAAATGGTGCAATTTGTTGCATGTTTTTGCGCGTTTTATCGACTTGAAACAGTCCCACTTGTTTATGGTAACAGAATATTTTAATGTCGATGATTACTGTGACAATTTGCCTTACATGGTATCATTAAATAAAATTCTTGTATTCATTCTTTCACTGAATGTAATGAACGCGACCGAGCCCGAGCGAGCAGAGCGAGCGGCGGGGGTGTGTGTGTGTGTGTGGGGGGGGGGGGGTGGGAGGGGGTGTCCCCCCTCCCACGGTGAGAACTTTGTGCATTTTGATGTTGTAAATGGTGCAATTTTGTACATGTTTGGGTGTTTTGTCGACTTGAAACAGTCCCACTTGTTTAAGGTAGGAGAATATTTTGATGTAGATTGCAATGAACAATTTGCCTATAAAATGGTATTATTTGAATAAACTCATCGAATTAATAATTTTTTACGATGAATAATTATCATGAACGCTGTAAAGCAATTCAAACAGAAAAAGCAAGCACACGAGGGTGTAGAAAGGGGCATTTCTCCTCGCGCACGAAGGTGATTTTGCATTTTCAGACCTGAAATTCAGCGACCTGGTGCAAACTTTTGGTGCAATACTTGGATTTTTTTTTCCAGCGCCCCCAAAAGTGTTAAAATCATAGAATTTAGCTCGTATTCCGAGTGTGCACCATCTTTGTGTTATATGCACAAAGTCTAGTGAGGTAGAGCTTAGGGGGAGGGTGTGGGAGGGGGAACACAGGGCGGAGCTTTTGCGTTATTAGAATTGAAATAAAGCGATCTGAAGCACACTTTTTGTGGAAAATTAGGAAATTGCCATTCCCCAAAGTATACTAAGTCTATAAAGGGGACCAAGCAATGGGAGGGTGGCAAGATACGTCTCCCATATTCGAGGGAGTTTTTTTTTCAGTTTTAGAACTGAAATCCAACAATCTGGTGTACACTTTTGTTGGAATACCTGGAAATTTGTCAATCAGAGAAGGTGGGAGGGGATAAGGCCTGTTCCCTATTCCCCCTTCCTACACGAGGGAGATTCTGTATTTTCTGATTGTATTTAAACTTTTTGGTGCACACATATTGTGGCATATTTGGAAAACTGTCTATGTTCAAAGTGTAACCACAGTCTACTTGTATGCATAGGGGCGGGGAGGGGGAGGGGACGGGCGAGGAGCGAGAAGACGTGGACGAGTGCTAACACCATCCATCAAGTTTTCTATCAAAAAACGCAAGAAAATTTTCCTCATTTCGGGAATCATTGGGGATCATAATGATATGTTTGCCCCTCCCCTCTTCCCCCGTCCGCGCTCCCCGTCCTCCAGGATCGACGCCCCTGCAAACGAGGGTAGAATTCAGATTTTAAAATTCAGATGAAAATATCTCGTAAACACATTTATGATGATATCTGGGAAAATTTTAATCCCAGAAGTGTATACTATTTATTTTTATGGGGGGGGGGGGGGCGGTGACCCTCCGTTTATTGAAAGTATCTAGATATCTCCTCCCACCCACGGAACATTTGCATTTTTCTTTTTTAACTGAAGTATCAGACTTGGTGCACACTTTAGATGAAACATTTCAAAATTTGTTGATCTAAAGTGTATTAAATAGAAAGGACTGAACGGGGAGGGTATGGAAGGGATTAGGCCTATCCCCCTCTTACGCGAGGGAGATTTTGTATTTTCAGAATTGAAATTCAGCCATCTGTGGGTGAAATATTTAGACAGTTTTCTATCAAAAAAGTAAAAACATTTCCACATCTCGGGAGTTACGAGGAGGAGCAAAATGATATGTTTAATGGGGGAACCATCCCCCTCCATCGACGCCTCTGCATATGAGGGAGCTGTTGTAAAGTGAAAGATCAGCTGTACACTCTTTGGTAAAATATAGGAAATACGTCAATCTCAAAAGTGTATACAAAGTCTATCGAAAGGGACCCAGTAGCGGAGCTTTTGCATATTTATATGATTGCAATTCAACGATCCGGTGCATAGTTCTGGCGGTAGTTGGACAATTTTCCACAAAGAAAGTTCGAGATTTGTCCTCATCTCGGGAATTGCTTGGGGGACAAATTATTTGTCTGGCCCTAACATTTAGGGGCGGGCAAATGCCCCTTTGCCTCCCCCCTCCCGAGATGGATTCGACGCCCCTGATCATCCCTGGGTATGCACATAGATGTATCAGAGTCATCATCGTTTCAGGAATGATTCAGGAAATGGAGGGGGGTTCAATTATGGCGGTAGAGTTTTTGTTATTGTTTGTTTGTTTTCGTACATAATTTGCAGATGGTCCCGATGGCTCGCGTCATAGAATGTTCACATGTAAGCCTATGCTATTTGTCGTTTTCAACGTCTCGACCATACCTTATGTCGATATTACTTCCTTCGCGAGCGAGCGAAGCAAGCGAGCGCTTGAGAAAATTATGTATACATTATCCTACAAGATGGAATACTGTTTAGCTCTGTTACCTGTCTGAAGGCGGGCGTACGAACGTCATGCAATACGCCAAAATTGATACAATCACATTATTTTCTGCTTCCTCAATTTTTTCTCAAATTTCAGGGGGGATGATTGTACAGGCCATCCCCTCTCCTCCATTTCAGGGGGGGGGGATATATCCCCCATCCCCCCGGGATTTACGCCCATGATCCAGGGTTTCCGAGCAGGTCCCTCCATTAAGGCAGGGGTTGGACACGCATTCTATTTGTGCAGTGCGTAATATTAAAAAAGACTGATTTTGACCATGGTTAAGACTACATTCCGTCTCCATAATGGATTTTCCTAACTATGCTCTTTGTTGACATATCCATGAACAGATATCTCATGCTATTTTTCATAACTATCTTTTTTTTTAAGTAGTACTTTACTCTAATATTACATTCTGTTGGAAAGTTTATCGGTGGTTATGGTCTGAGGATTAAGTCTTGTCACTCCCATAAGTGCACTTCTGTGAAGAATGTTCATGTTCATTTTGCATCACTTCATTATGATAACATAAGTATTCCAAGGAAGGAGAGTTTGATCACGGTCACGTTCAGTTGAATATGAAAATTACGTAATTTAATTAGTTCAAGATGACTTCACCGGTCTTGTGGTTTGCTTGTTTACAAACCTCTGCAAAGTTTGTTTGCTTGTTTGTTATTTGACAAGATTAAAAGGAGGAAAGCTTGAAAGTTCAAAGAGCGGTCATGGTCAGATGATAATTTTGAGGAAAGGAAGGGACAATGGTTCTACTGTAAAGCTTGAGAAAAAAATATTGCTTCGACTCATGTGAGGGTTATTATGTAAAAGATACATACCCTCTTCGCACAGCTTTCGGCCAAAGGACCTCGGGCACTTGCAGGTAAAGCCATCCAGAGTTTCCGAGCAGATCCCTCTATTAAGGCAGGGGCTGGGCGCACAGTCTATTTGTGCAGTGCGTAATATCAAGATAAACTGATTTTGACCTTGGTTAAGACTACGTTCCGTCTTCATGATAGGTTTTCCAAATAATCATGCTCATTATTGATATATCCATCAACAGATATCTCATGCTATTTTTCATAACTAGTTTTTTAATAGTAGTACTTTACTCTAATATTACATTCTGTAGGAAAATATATAAGTGGGTGTGGTCTAAGGATCAAGTCTTGTCACTCCCATAAATGCACTTCTGTGAAGAATTTTCATTTTCATTGTCATCACTTCATTATAAGAACATAAGTATTCCAAGGATGGAAAGGTCGGTCACAGTCACGTTCACATGAATATCAAAATTAATTTTATTTGTTCAACATGACTTCACTGGTCTCGTGGTTTGCTTGTTTGCAAATCTCTACAAAGTTTGTTTGTTTGCTTGCTTGTAATTAGACAAGATTAAAAGGAACAAAGCTTGAAAGTTCAAAGAACTGTCATGGTCAGATGATAAGTTTGAGGAAAGGAAGGGACAATGGTTCTACTGTAAAGCTTGAGAAAAAAGATATTGCTTCGACTCATGTCAGGGTTATAGAACTATCACATTAACAAGTTGTTCATAGGCTTAAATGAAAAAAAAAATTCCATCGTGACACTGAGTAATCCTAATATCATTCCACCTCTCAGTGCTATGAAACAATATATCGTCGCCACACCCTGCCTGTCACATGGAGCGAGTCACAAACGGTTCGTATCAGTTCCCCTATTTGTTACATGCCTGTGTCTAAACATTCTGGAAGTGATCAGTCATCAACTTAAATGCAAAAAGTTAAAGGGATGGTATAGCTCTGGTTGAGACCGAACCTCAGGTTTCTAGCATTCTGGGGAGAGATAATGAGAAACCTTTTGATGAAATATGAAAGAGAATGCAATTCCAAGAGGAATTCAACGTTTATTTGCTGAAAATTGGTTTTGAAATGGCTGAGATACCCAGAACAGGCAATCCTAACAGAACAGAACAGAACAGAACAGAACAGAACAGAACAGAACAGAACAGAACAGAACTGAACAGAACAGGCAATCAGGCAATCCTAATAAATAGGTGGGACCCACCTTTTATTACGATAATTTTGTTTTGCTTTGTTTTTGGATGTCTCAGCTATTCCAAAACCAATTTTCATCAAATGTGACCGTGCACCTCAAAACGAACATAAAGTCGCACACATTGATTTTGCGTGAGGACTGAAAATAAGTGAAATGGGTCAACCTAGCCGAACTTGACTTTTTCATATTTTCTGAAAGAGCGGGTCTTCTTTTACATTATGCTAAAATTTGGTATCATAAAACGAGCAGGAAAGTGTGTTTTTTTAGCAGTTTATCTCGAACATTTTTGGTAGAATAGTGAGATTAAGTGTGTTTTTAGAGTTCCCTTTTTCATTTCTGAAAAACCTTGTCAACACTGTTCACTCACCAACTCTGATAAATTTTGAAAGGATAGTGCTACTGCTTTGAAAGTTGGCATTAATTATGGATAGAATGTGCAAATGAGGAATGCTTAATTTCATTTTAATCTGATAATCCCTTAATTGTTGTTACTCTGGTGGTTTACTTCCTGTTTTTTGTCCCATTCATCGCACAGCCAGCACGGTTTCGTAAGGATTAAGCGCTTGAATAGACACTGTACTTCAGAGCCTCTTTTCTCTGTTCATACTTTTCTTGAGTTTGTGCTTTCTTTCCAATATGTAGATAGGTTAGGAGAGTCCATTTGATTTGAGTTATACATCATTTTAAAGCTTAAAGTCTGCTCTTTCAGAATATGTTCTTAACTAAAAATTCATGTCTAGCGACTTTTTGTTTGTTTTGAGGTGCAGGGTCACAAATAACATTTGAATTAATCTAAGGATGGTATTCTCTGTATTATTTTACAAATGGTTTCTTTATACCGTGCAAAAAATGTAAAAGGCCAATCCTCACCTATACCAATACTGTACTATTCTTTTAAAAGTTGAATCTTACCTGGATGGGCACAGTACAAATTAGTCTTTCCTCTCGCTGCTTCCGGAACCATGACGTCATACTGAGGATGGTCACGTGGGACATATTTGGGTGTCGACCGGACATAACTCCCTGTCTTCTCGGAGAAGATATAGGGGCAAAGATTTTCCATGTCCATTGGGACATTGGAACAAGTGTCACTTTCAGCGAAGGCGGTCTCCACACAGTAACCTACATCATCAAGAAAATGAACATCTACATTTCAGCGGTAAGATTCTCATGTTAATCAGACATGAAAATATTCACATTGTTGTCATCCTTTCAGAATTCAAAGTAAATACATCCCCCTTATTATAAGTCTCTCCGGATATCCCCATTATAAGACAAAACGTGTCACGAATAAAATTTCTCTCCAACAAGAGCATGCTATATATTCTGTCGAGAATTCAAAACATTCCGCATGAGCAAATGGATGAAGAGCTTTGATTGTTCCTTTGACAGTCGGAGGTTATTTTCTCTTTCGAATCTTAACATGCCCATCTGTGTGTCTGTTTGTGTACAAGAAAACTCGAGAACGGCTGAACGAATTTTCATGAAATTCACATCATGTATTCATAATGAGGTAAAAAACCAAACAAAGTTTTGGGACATGAGGTCAAAGGGTATATGATTCATAAGGGATATGAAATAAGCTTAATCTCCCAATAACTTGCAGTCTGTGTTCATAACTAAGTTAGACATATACAACCAAATTTGGGGTAATAGTTTAAGGTCAAATGGCCAAAATAAACAGGGATCATAAAGGACATTGAATAAATTTAATATCTCAACACCGAAGAACGGAAATCGGTTTTTCACCAAACTTGCAGTGTGTGTTTACCATGAAGTAAGAAAAAAAAATGTTTGGATCATAAAGTGCATAAAATAAGGTTATTACACTAAGAAATTTTGCGAAATGAAGTCTTTATAGAAATCATGGTGGTGGTATAGTATCACTGCCCCGAAAGCAGTAGATGAGAGGTTCGATTCCCGCTAATATGGCTAGTTCCTTCTTTTTTTTTTGCATGTTTGTTACAAGATGTAGATAAGTAATTGCGATCTGACAAATTTCATTGGTACAGAGAGTAGACGAACTGAAAACAAACTAATGCCTTACTTCTTTATTCCTCTGCTTTATTAGCTTTTGTTTTCAAATCATGTCTTTATTCCACGAAATTTGTAAATTATTAGTGAAAAATATCAAAGAAATGGGATTTCATTTAAATTGTATATTGTCCAATTCTGTATGTTTCCGTAAGGAATTACGATAAAGTTGAATATTAGTCTGAATTTACTGACACCTTATTGTTTTTATATACCAGTTAAAGGCTATTTGTCCAAATATGAATCAATCACATTGATCAGATTTTCATGTCTTTATTTCTACATAACGTAATCGTGTCATTTGCAGCCTGCTTCTTTTTCCCGCTGAGATGATACATGTATACCAAAAAAAGCAAACCTTGGACAGATATTAACTTATCAAAATTTATAGACTATTCAAATATGAGCCTACGATTGCATATTACGTAAGCATAGACGTGTATAATGAGTATAATCTATAAAATATTAATGCTTTATACAAACCACTTCCCATTACAAATTGCTCATCTTCAAAATTAATACATAACAATTTTATATCTATCAATCAATATCTGATTGTCTATCCCTTTTAATAGTGTGAAAACTGCATAACCATATATACTGCCAGGAGAGTTGTTGCCATAGCAATATGAAGTCGCTTTGAAATCTGCATCTCTGTTTTGAAGGACATTGGCACCCTCAATGGCATGGCATCGCATGGCAGCATATGAAACTAAACAGTTAGAATATGACAATGAAGATAATGATAACAATAGTAATAACAATAATAGTAACTTTATGGTCGTATTTACCTAATGTACACTTACTAGGCCAACACCGCCATGTATACCCATTCATTTCACTGACTCACTCACTCATTCATTCATTCATTCATTCAATCATTCACTCATTTATTTATTCATTCATTTGTTTCCTTATCCAGATAATACAAAACATGTGTTTAATGAATATGCCTGAATAATGGTGAAGAGTCCAGGATCCTATCCACCATCCCACTATGCCCTTAGGAGAGCAGTGACAAAACATATTATGTATCATGCGAGAGTATAATTGTGGTGATAGGCGGTAGGAGAGCTTTTGTTGTTGGTGATGCTGGAGAATTGGCATCTCCATTTAGCTTGAAAATATCTGATCCTGGCAAAAACTTTTACCTATGTAACCATCACATATAAAATTTATATAAAATGTGTTTGAGAGTGTGTTTTTTTCGCAATACTTAGGAAATCCAGGATTAGCTCTTTGGTTTGGTGTGTGTGTGTGTGTGGGGGGGGGGGGGGGGGGGTAGGGAATCGCTTTTAAAGGACAAGTTCACCTTCATAAACATAAGGATTGAGAGAATGCAGCAATATTAGTAGAAAATATCAGGGAAAGTTTGAGGAAAATTGGACAATCAATGCAAAAGTTATGGATTTTTAAAATTTTTGTGTTGGAACCGCTGGATGAGGAGACTACTAAGGCTCGTGATGTCAATGAGTACAACAGTATAAAGAAAATGTGAAGAAAATTCAACATATTTTCACTTTTTTCGCATAATAAAAGAGCACTTGACTTGCCTCTTTCTAAAGGCAATGGGAATAATATTACCTATAACATATGCCAGTAACGAGTCAAGGGAATGTGTATAAGTATACTTTTTTTCAAAAGATGACATTTTGTGAATTTCTCTTTATATTTTCCTTATATTGTTGTACGCATGTGACATCATACACTGCAGTAGTCTTCTCATCCAGCGGTGACTGCACAGAACTTCAAAAAATTCATAACTTTTGAACGGATTGTCCGATTTTCCTCAAAATTTCAATGATGTGTCCCACTAATATTGCTACATTCTCTCAATTCTTATGTTAATGAAGGTGAACTTGTCCTTTAAGTTGCATGAAAACAGCTTTAACAACAAAAACAACAACAACAAAAAGCATTGATTTTTTTTCCTCTGCCGTTCATTGCTTTAATGTTTATGTAAATTAAGTGTGGACAGGTCGCTACGGACTGTGCTAAAATTAGTCGAGACAACACACAGTTGTTTCAGGTAGTTGTAATGTGATTTAATAGCCGTTCTCATTCGCCCTTTTGACCTCAAATGTGTTTAGGAAAGTTGACAGACAGTTACAATAACAGATTGACAAGGAATATGGAACAAGAACAAAACGTTCAGACCTGTCCTATAGGCCCTAACAATATTCTCACCACTCGAGTCTGTCAGACATTGAAGTCTGGACCTTTCTTTGTGTTGTCATTTGCTCTTTTATGTAAACTAGTAGAAATACAATGCCCAAAAGTTTTTCAATAAAGTATATAATATCAATAATAATTTACGTTTAAACACCGCAATTCAACACAGTGCACGAAAATCAGTTCGATCATTGTTGCAAAAGCACAAAGAAGAATCCATATAATGTAACCCTTCAATACGCAACCCAAACAACATTTTGTCAAATGACAAAATATACTCATTACGATCCTTTGTCTGAAAAGAACTAAATTATTTTACCCTCAGTTGTCTTTTTCCGACAACAATCTGTGATGCCCGAGTCCAGTACAAGTCTACATATTGTACCGCAGTTGCACGTTAGTTACAAAATACTAACAATTTCTGTCTTTTAATACAGAGACAAAATGAAAATATATCTATATATATATATATATATATATACTTACAAAATACACACACACATACACACATAAAATCAAACTTTTAGATATCTTATATAACGTTCCAAGCGATGACTGGATGAAGTAACGAAATCTCAGATTTAAGACAAATAGCACAGTTAAATATCCGGTATTTAAACAATACAAGCTTCTTACCTCTGTTTCCTCAATTCTCGGTCTGTCTCGCGACGCAGTATGGTAGATATTTTTCTTAAAGTGATTGATACAGATTGGATCTCCTCAAACGTTATTACACGACATATGTCATTGGCGGTGGTCAAGCATCGAAGGATGAAACAGTTGTGAAGTAGTATTGTCATTTGTTAACAGCTTCTGTGTAAGATGTGACCTATTGGTGAAATATCATTCCGCTCAGACTTTGTAACAGAAAATTGCAATAAAGAACAAAAGGACAAGAGGAAATGAAGATAAATTTGGTTTTATATTTGATAATTCTATATGACTAATATTTTTAAATAAAAACAATCGATTAGCATGTTTCATTAAAGACTATAGAGGATTACATTACATGCGGAAGAACAACGTTTTCGAACATTACTGAGTGAAATTAAAAGGTTTGCGCTATCATCCTATCAAATAAAAAAAAAATGATAAAAACACAATAATATGTTGACGATCAATTTTGAAGATCACCTGCATATATAAAATCTTATATACACAAATACTTCACACAACAAATATCGGCACAATATATTTTGTTCGCTCGTCAGACGAGATAAATGTTATCATGAAACGTTACTATTACAGAATAGCTTGGTTTCATAACTGCTTTCAAGATGATAACAATACATAATAATTTGAAAGTCGGCGTCATGATCAGGCCAGGGGATTGCGGACTTAGATAGCAGCCGATGTAACGCAGCCGATGCATGAAGGTCGCAATCTTTCACAACACGTCCTAGGCACCAAACACAATTATTAATGTATCACACAATTCGGTATTATCGTTTAGGCACTCAATTAGTGTTCAACCGTTTTCGAATTAAAACACGAAAGCTTTGAGATATACTCATTAAGGTGTATAATGCATCCTGAATACATACATCTATGATAACATTGTTTGTGAAACATCTACCTATCTCTTGGCTATGTTTATGTGTCTTACAGTGTGAAGACATGTGTATGATATACATATTTTTTTCATCATGAATATTATCACATTTTCACATGGAAAGCATAAAAGGTAAAAGACACATTTTTATTTTGTGCTAAAAAACATAAGAAAGAAATACCGCCATCTTTCAATTGGCTGACAATACTATTTGACTCAGTCTCACACGCAAAATAGATTGTCCCGGTAGGTTCGATCATATGACTGAATAATAAAGAGATTCCGGAGACATAAATAATATATGTGGCATTATCTTCCATAATTTGTAGCCTTTTTTCTCAAGTTTGCCTATATATTTTCAGTTCCATTGGCACGATTTTCTCACAGTTGATATGATCATGAATGTTGTCATTAAAGTAGTTCATCACTATTTTTACCAAATTGTCACAATTAAGATCACTATGCGGCAATCATGCCAGCTAGTATTTGAAGTTAGAAGATGATGAATGTTCAACCGGATTTTCGCATTGAAAATTTCCAATATGATTAAACTCTCTAAATGTTACTTCAGGGTCTAAAATATAACATCTTATATTTTGCAGAAAACCCCATTCAATTCGGTCAAGTCGTCATAGAGAAATGTGGATCTTCGTAAAGCTGGTATCTCACTTGAGCGGCGAACGTTTGCGAACGTAGCGACTTTGAGATTCGCCAACTTTTCTGACGAATGTTTGCGAAAAATCAAAGTTCGCTTCTGCCATTAGCGACAGTTAGTGACTTTTAGCGATGTTTAGCGACAATTAGCAACACTTTAGCGAATGTTTGCGAAAGTGTTTGCGAACAAAGGTGGCGACTATTAGCGAATGTTAGCAAATGTTAGCGACAATTTTGCAAATGTTAGCGACAATTTTGCAAGTTAATGTTAGCGACAGTTTTGCAAATATTAGCAACTGTTTGCAAATCATTTGCGACAATTTTGCGAATGTTCTTGGACCTAGAAAAGTACCAGGCGATTGTGTATAGTAAGACCCATAAAACGACATAAAACCTTCCACTGAATTCAGATCTCTTGTGACAACCGTTCAAGATGGATTTCCAGGATATGGAAATAAATTTCTGCCGAGAAGAGGCTCAAGGTGTTGCTATCCTTGAAGAGCTGCTTTGTCAGGCTGCTGCTACAGCTATTCTCTCTAAAAAAGGAAAGAGCGAAAATGTTCACTCTTGAAGAAGTGAATAACAGAAAAGAGTGAGTTTCAAGTGAAATTAGAGTGATTTTGGAGTGAAAATGTTCATTTTCACTCATTTTTGAGTGACCTCACGGATCACTCCAAGATTTTCGAGTGATCCCTGAGGTCACTCCAAAATGAGTGAAAATAGATATTTTCACTCAAAATTCACTCCAATTTCACTCAAAACTCACTCTTTGCTGTAATTCACTCCTTCAAGAGTGAACATTCTCACTCTTTCTTTTTAGAGAGTTGTGCAGCATAAGAGAAATAGAATAAAGAAAAACAAGAAAGGAAGAAGAAAAGAAAGAGATTCAGTGCTTGTTGTAGAGGACAGACACTAGTCAATATGAAAAACTTTTGAAGCAATTACAATCATGATGGAGATGTCAAGAGCTTCAAGAACTTTCTTAGAGTGGAACCGTGTCTGTTTCAGAAGCTTTTATATAGAAACCATGTGGTTACTTGTTCGCAAGCAGTGACGAATCATATAAAAATGTTAGCGACACGGTATTACGACCGTTTGCGAATTCTTACGAGTGTTTTGCGAATGTTTGCGAATGTTTGCAACTGTTAGCGAAAATACAAATTCGCAAAGGTTCGCAAAGAAATTTTGAACATGTTCAAAATTTCTTTGCGACAAGAAAAACTGTTTGCGACAATAAAAACCGTTTGCGAACTTTCTTGCTAATGTTAACGAACCTTTTGCAACCGTTTACGAACCATGGAGAATTCCCAAATTCGCTACGTTCGCAAACGTTCGCCGCTCAGTGAGATACCCCCTTAAGGCATGTCAGGGGTGCGATTCTTCCAAATTTAGTACTTGGATGTTCTTGGAATTGCATAATGTGTGAACACAATGGACAGAACTTGCAGGGAAGGGATTGATTTCCTGACATGCTCTACAAAGCTCCTCATTTCTCTTTGACTACTGAGGCAAATCGGATGGGGTTTTCAGTACGATAATTTTCAGAACAATTTGTTTAACGTTACTATTGAGAAGGGACCCGTTGTATATATATATATATATATATATATATATACATATGTACATATATATATTTTTTTTTGGGGGGGGGAATACGATACTCTATACCGCTATCATCCTCATTATCAACATTTCATTTCATTTCATTTCAATTTATTTTCATATTTCTCACATATTTCAAAATAAAGTATATAAATACGAAAATTATACAAAACATAATTTAGATGAGACTTCATCGGAATGTACAGAAATTTGATTTGGTATAAACACACGGTCTGTATGCACGCGAATTAAACTGTGGTCATGAAGCGAAAAAATATGATGGGGCCTGCGTAAAAGCATTAGATTGTACAGCTGCAGGTCCCTTGAGTAATCAGATTAGGGGAAGTTTAAAATGCGGATGTTTTTAAGACCAACTATAACTGGGAAAACCGATTAAAACAAACAAAACAAAAAATCCACTTAAATATATGTCACTAAATAAAAATACAGAAAGGTCACATGTTGCAGCAGTATAACCTACTAACATTATTAGTATATACTCACTCACAGAAGAGGTAGCAGCAACAGTAAGTAAATACATTTAATTTCAACTCCTTGGAAGTCCTTGGCAAGTCCTCATCATGTTCAGGAAAGAGGCTTCGAGAAGCGCGGCGTCTATACGGAGCCAGTGCCTGAAGATCACTTCAGGATGGTAACGCGCGTAAAACGCCAAAGACAATTTTATTATTGTACAGTATGCCCCCCCCCCCCCCCCCCCCCGAAAAAATACGATCCTTAAATGATGAAATTGGTAATATATTTGAATGGTTTTGTTGTAATAAACTATTATTGAATACTAGCAAATCTCAATATGTTGTATTGTGATGGATCACAATATGCTGTCATTGAACTATAGAGGGCCTCTGTCAATTTTGTTGGGGCACCTCTCCCATTACTTTATACAGGTGAGTGCGTCCGTTATGTGGAACTCCATCATTTTTCATGAAATACCAGTTTATGGCACAATGTCATGCAGTATCCATTATGTCATATTATACATACATATTTCAGGTTTGGAAGTGTTATTGTTAGATTGTATAATGTTATTCTAAAGATGGATAATTTGGTGTTAGGAGTACGGTTTACACTTGGCTTGATGCAACACCTAGTATGTATAGTACGCACGTCGATATTACAGTCGTAATGTGTGTGAATTAGCCTGCGGATGTGTGTTGTGTATAGGCGCATTGAGTCACTGCGGTCGTAGGTTTGTACGTATGATATACTGCAGTATGCACAGACTGTAGGCCTAAGTGGGGTTGGAGTACATGGATAAGCGTAGTGAGTCAGTGTGCTATGAGTAAAGAAAGAATGCTTAGTGTGATAGGAAGAATGGATGGTTTTTATTGACTATCGTTACTTAATTAATGCAACTATGTAATATGATCTTGGTAACGTGGAAGAGTTTAGAGATAGAGTCAGAGATGTACAGTACAGTGCAGGTACAATGTTGTGGGTTTATAATGTAATACCACTGAGGTTGTAAGATTAACTCTTAAGAGGGAATATTAGTCTTTTTGCTCCGATCCCCCAATCAAGTAAGATTCTGTATTGATAGGAGGGACTAGGGTGTTTTGTAAATGTGCTGTCTAGCAAGAGATTTAAAGAAGTATTTACTTGAGTATCGATCATAATAGTCTTGACACACACACAATGGTGGAGTTAAGAATACAGGTGTATTGCACTGCCGTTACCATCATTTAAGGTTTGTCATGCTGAGACATTGTGTAGATTTGCGTTTTTTTTTTTATAGTTGGTGTACCCTGTGATCTAAAGTTGTATGATCCGCAGTAGTTTGGTATAATGTAATTTTTCAGCATTATCATACCCCTGTCCTACCTTGCTGACATTCCAGATTTGATGTAGTACTAGTAGAACCTATATGGATCAGATGTGTGATTGTAATTGTTTTAAGCAATAGTTGATTTGATTGTGACGAAGTGACTTTTATGTGTTAGGAATGGTTGGTTGAAGAGAGGATTTGTCTGTATGATATCGCGTGACTTTTATTAAAGAGCAAATGTGGTCAAAGAAAGGTTATGTGAAGGTGCTAATAATAGATGCATTTACGTTTGGGCAAAACTGTTCAGCAATTTGGAATTACTGAAGAGAGAACTGCTGTCTCATGTGTTTTTATTATTATTGACATTCAAACAAAATAGCATAGTTTGAGTCGGATCTCTGTTGGATTCTAAAACAAAACAGGTATTATTCTTTTCACAAATAATGATGAATGAGATATGTTTTGTATATTTTATATGCAAGGACTGGTAGTCACAGATGTAAAAAGCCTTTATCCTACTACATGTATATGGGGTCTGACATTGCACTAACAGCGTGGACATAACACTGGCTACTTTTGTCATGAAGTGTGGATAGTATGATTTTATTTCGTAGAGTGAGCCTTCTATGTGAATAGGCATTACAGTGTTGTAACATACAAAATGTGTAAGTCTCAAAAAGCAGATATTGTTGTAACACATTTATATTGTATCAAATGGTTCCACAACATTTGTATTCAGCCATTTACAGTCTGTTTAATGTATTAAAGATGGTTTTGAACAGTCATGATTAGTGAAACAACAGAGAGAAAGAGAGAGTTAACTTTATGACACATACAGCTGATGACGGCAGATGCTTTCACTAGTTATGATACTATTATTGATACTCTCCTGTGGATTTATATGGCTTAAAGGATGATAACTCACTTGGTATTTGTGTGTTACTATATGACTAAGATGGTTTTGGTGTTAAACATGTACGGATTTCATGATATCGTACACTACAGTGTTTCGAGAGTTAGTGTGTTTCAAGTGCATTTCAAGGCATGTATTTGTGTTGGACAAAGATGTTTGTTTGTAATGATATTATCATTACATGTACAATCATATTAATAAAGACCTCTCCCATTACTTTATACAGGCAGATCCGTCTCCCACTCGGTCATCTTTCATGGTGCCTTGTGTTCGCCCCTTACCCACTGGATCGCCATAAGAACCCCGCAACAGAACCAGTAGGGCGTACTCACACACCTAGCACCCCATCACACTTCTAGTAAATCATCCAGTTCAACACACATACACCCACACCCCGCAATAATCCCCCGAGAGGACCTCACCTCCCCCACTACAGTATTTAGATTAAGAGGGAAAAGAATCCAAAATGACATTGTTCCACTGGTTATAGGCGGTAACCAGATTGATCGAAGCCAAAATGTACGATTCCTAGGCGTTATAGTCGATGAATATTTATCGTGGAAAGACCACGTCAGTTACGTCTGTACTAAAGTTTCTCGTAGTGTTGGTATCATATCCAAGTTACGTCTCTATTTACCAAAAGAAACCTTAATTACTCTGTATAATGCCATAGTTATGCCTCATTTAATGTACTGTAATGTAGCTTGGGGAAATACTTTATATAAGACTCATATAGATAAGTTGATTGTTCTTCAGAAAAAAGCTGTAAGGTATATTACAAATTCAAACTATACAAGTCCAAGTTTGCCATTGTTTATTCAACTTCATATTTTGCCATTTGAAAAATTAGTTATCTTGAGTTTCTTAATTTTTATGTTTAAGACACAAGGTGATCCGAAATCTTTCATGAAGGATGCGTTTGTGTTAAATTCTACCGTTCATGCTTATAATACGCGTAAAAGTAATCTCATTCATCAACCCTTTGCAAGAAGTCAAACTGCCCAAAATTCATTTGTATATGTTTGTATTAGAGAATGGAATAATTTGCCATTGAGAATTAGGTCAGCCTCAACACTATCCAACTTTAAACGTACATGTCGCATCTATCTTGAGGGAAATTTGTAAAACAAGAATTGATCAGGGAAGCTGAATTTAAAAGTATAGTAAAATAGAAAGTATCTTTCTGCAATTTCATGTGAATTATATGTATGTGCATGAGCGTTTTTGTGACACGTGTTTGTGTGATTGAATGTGTGTGTGTGAGCGTGTGTGTGTGTGTGTGTGTGTGTGTGCTTGTGTTGCATCTGTCCTATGTAAATATGTTACTATTATACTTCTTGTTAATATGTTTAAAACTTTAGTATGTTTTGCTTTGTTTTATATGTTTATCCGGGACCCCTTTTTTACAAGCTCTGCTTCTTTTGGGGTCCCAAACCATTCATTATTCTTAATGCTGTATCCTTTTGTATAATGTCAAATGTTTAATGAATTGGTTAAATAAACTTGAAAATTGAAACTTGAAACTCGATTTTCGCATTGAACCCGCAATATGATTAAGCTATCAAAATGCTACTTCATTATCTTAACCCTATTAAGCCCAAGCTATTTTGACCCCTCGCAGGCCCAAGGGGGGGCACATTGTGCCCCCCCTATATAACTTTTTTATTATTTGATGTATCATCGTCATATTTGGCACATGGGTAGAGTAACTCATACTCTACATGACCGTACATTTGAATTTTCTCAAGGTCACCCATGGAGGGCGCTATTTTCCAAAATATAAAGAAATACATAGGATATATGCCAAAAACATGATTTTTCTGTATAATTTCTTTATCCCAATTATATATGTCTTATTAAAGACCAATCATTTTCATATTTGTCACAAATGATAAGCAAGTGGAATGTTATTATTTGTTACGGTTGAAATTTCTCAAGGTCACCACATGGTGGCGCTATTCATGTCAACATAAGAATACATTATGAGACCTGAGATGAAATGTTTCGGATGGGTACATGTATAATTATGACACTTCATATTTGCATAATAGTGGAATTTCAAGATTGCAAATTGATGATATGATAAACTAATGATATTAGAGGCATAACTTGGGTGAGGGAATCAAAATAACACAAAATAGAAGGGCAATCTTTAGAAAATATTATTTTTTTCAATTATCTCTATTATATCTATTGTTTTATGCCTTTGTCTCATAAAAACAAAGGAAATAATAAGAAAAACTTTCCAGGACCATAATTACTTCAAATTTTGCTCCTTCAACAAATTTCAGCCAAGAAACACCCATTTCATCCACTGTAATGCTGTTGAATAAAATGTGAACAGAAAAAAGATGCAAAATCTGACTGACATGGTTGTCAGTTTATGGTTACCATGGCAACCAGCAACATCAAATATAGCTAAATTATATATCAAAATGTTCGCAATAAGATTTTAGGAAAAGTCACCAAATTTGGTTGAAATCGGATAAAGGGCGAAGGAGTGGCAAATGGAAATCTGGTAGGGGGGGCACAATGTGCCCCCCCTTGGGCTTTATAGGGTTAAGATATAACATCTTAGCTCTATTTTGCAGAAAACCCCATTCAAATTTGTTAAGCGGTCACAGAGAAATGTGGATTGTTGTAAAGCGTGTCATGAGTCTGATTCATCCAAGTTAAGCATTTCAGTGCTCTGGGAACTGCACATTAACATGTAAACACAGGCATAACCTGGAGAGAAGTGATTCCTGACATGTTCTACAAAATTCTTCATTTCTCTTTGACCACTGTAGTAAAGCGAATGGGGTTTCCTGTAAGATGTGGGCAATGAGTTATAACTTTACACCCTGAAATTGTATTTGGATTGATTCCATATTCTTTAAGGTCACCATTGCGGAGGGTCCCCGTGTAATTTTTCGAGGGACATACTGTATGACAAAGCTTGATTCAATCTTTTAGTTTGCACATTTCTATATCCGGTTACATCATGCATTCCTCAAGATAACACACATTGTGTTGCACAGTCCTATCCTGTGCACATTCATGTACAGTAGTTCTATCATAACATGATTTGCAGCAGTATCAATACAGAGTAGTAGTAGTGGATTATGATTGGTGTGTGATTTCCGACATAAGGGCTTGATTATACACATAAGCAATACTGACGTCGACCTTCAGCAACAAAATAGCACTGGTGAACCATCGATAACCAAACAGCCAATCCAGAGCTAGCTTATACGCACATTGTTTTTAATGACCTATCTGTTTTTTCTCTCTTTCTCAGTTGGATAGGCTTTTCCTTTGTTTAAAAGCAACATAATACCTAAGCTTGCCAAACGTAACAGTTTATGAAATTCATGTTTAAGGAAAGAGCATAAGCTTTCTGTCTTGTAGATTAGGTGACCAGAATGGTCCATTAATTGACATTTTGGCAGGCATCCACTTTATCATTTTGTATTGCACGCATTAAGAACATTTTCTATCATGGTAAGCCAGTTTGGAGATTGCTAATGTGCACATGGGTATAAATGACCTTTCATTTTTCTCAGGTGCTTATAGGCACTTCACTCGAGTCAAAGCGACATAATGCATCAGCTGATCAAACAAAAATGAACCTGCGTAGATCAAGTGACCAGAATGGTTCGTCAATCAACACTTTATGGGAAGCATCCAATTCATTGTGTTGTTTTGAATACATACCGACCTGTTTCTGTTAACATTGCCAAAAAACCAGGTTTGCTGTCAGGTGAATATACTGGCAGGCCCCATTAATAAGGATTACATGAATAATCATTGCATAACAGTTGCTTACTCCATTGAATTAAAAAAAACCCGACAACTTGACTCTCAGTACAAATGACCTTTTTCTGCTCATGCTCAAACTGGAACCCCGAAGTAGCTTATTGCGAAATACTGTACCAGAATTGCTGTCAGGTGGATGTGCAGGCAAGTACCACTCATAAGGATTATGTTGTAGTCATGGCATCACTGATGCTTATCTCAACCGACATGCTTGATTGCACAACAATATTAATGATATTGGTGGAATTTTTTTCCTGCGCATGCGCAAAGTGGGAGTGTGGACTGGCTTATAGGCAGGGGCGGGTCTAGGAATTCCGTAAAGGGAAGGCGCCTTTACAAATTAAACGGGGGGAGGGGTGGGCGCACATGCACCCTCCCCCATTTTTCTTTTCTTTTTATATCTTTTGTTTTTGATAACAAAAAAATAAAAAAATAAAGAGGGTGCGCACGCCCGGTGCGCCTCCCTCTCCCCTCTGGATCCGCCACTGATAGACGACCCAAACCGTTAAGATCGGATCGAGTTTTGCCTGACGACGGTTAATAGCAAATAATTTGGCGACCTTTCGGCGAGAACCTTGAGAACGGTTTCCTGACAACAAAATTATCAGCAGCCAGTCGATGAGTGGCCGGCGATTTAAGTAATTGGAAAGTCGAGACGATGTTAATAATCTCACATCACGTAGTACATAAATTCAATGTATATAGCTTTGCGAAATTTATTGTGGCCATTGAGCAAAGAAACTGATACTCTGAAATCCCCACCCCCCCCCCCAAAAAAAAAAAAAAACGCTAAAAAAGGAATTATGCCATAGGGGGCCACATTTCAAAAATGAAGCAGCGTAATTCCATATTTTAAACAATACTACTTGTTTAACAAGTTTCCCTGTGTATTGCTCATGCGTGCTTCTTCCATTTTGCTGTTTACCCCACTCATGCATTCTTATGGTAAAGATCCCAGTTCATCCCTGTTCAGTGTGGTTTGTTATACATTTTGGAAATATTTTTATTCTTCATTCCAAGCACAATAAATTATGAAACTCTGTACCCATGCAGTATAACTAATTATTTATAGTTGTTGTTGTTGAAGTTGTTGTTTTTTATGTAAAATCTGAAAATTATCCGGAGGTCTCTTATAAGTCAACTAGAAATCTCTAAAAACTAGCCCTAAAAATGAAAGCGGTTAGCGACCACTCGGCTACCGGTTGCCGACACTTTCACGATCCATCAAAACCAGTTTTGACTGCAAAATGTTTTCAGCATGTTCGATGCAGCACTGAAAATTTCTGTCCGATCAAAACCGATCGTCGACCGGTTGCCGACCGCTGAAAAGCAGAGAACCTTTAACGAACAGCAGCATCCAACTGCTCACCAGTGATTTCAGATGCCATGCAATAAGTCAAAATGGCTGGTCACCGGTCTTCGTTTACGTTAACAAGGCCTTATCTTGGTCTCAGACCTGTGATTTTTAGGTACTGACCCTATCAAGATGGAAGTTGCCAAAGTGATTAACTTAAGCCTTAAGCCAGTCCGTAATTAGCTCATGTACACTTTGGTACAATTCACCTTTCCTTCTTTTGTTTTCTCAGTTGGTTAGGCACTTCACTCGTTTTTAGAAATACATAATGCATAAGTTTACAAGTTCGAGTTCGAGTTCGAGTCGCTGTTGTATTCTTGTTCATGCCAGCTCCTGCAGTATCGATCATACACTGGATGTAGCCAATCACATAGAAGATATTCCTCTAAAGTCTGATCAGTGTTCTGTATGCTATGACTTTGAGTTTTGGTGAGTTGACATTTCTTCTCAGGAGGGTCAAGCTGTTGTAGCCTGTTGGCAGACATTGTCGACATTCTACTTCCAGTATATGTCGGATGTTATTGTGATGCTATTAAAGGTAATTTGTGGTTTTGACAGGGGTCATTATTGTGACGCTATTAAAGGTAATATGTGGCTTTGACAGGGGTCATGATTAAGCTGTTGTACTATTCGTTTCCTGGCAGACATTGTCGACATTCTACTTCCAGTATATGTCGGATGTTATTGTGACGCTATTAAAGGTAATATGTGGCTTTGACAGGGGTCATGATTAAGCTAAAGTACTATTCGTTTCCTCTTTCTAGTGACTGATATCACATTATTCTTTTTGGTTTTTCAGCTCCTTCATCAATTATTTTCCGTCCATTCACCGGGCTTGTCAAGATCTTTTTTGGGGGGTCATCCCACTAGACCGACACCCACGAGTCATGCAGCCCACGAGTTCGACATTGAAAACAGGTCCATGAGTCATTCAGCTCACGAGTCATACAGCCCATGAGTTCGACACTAGACAAATAAAGCCCATGAGTTCGACACTAGGTAAAAACAGCCCACGAGTTCGACAGATACAACACAGCGCGTAATGTGTCGGTCTTGTGGGCCTTGTTGGCTTAGTGTCGAACTCATGGGCTGTATAACTTGTGAGCTGTATGACTCGTGGGCTGTATGACTTGTGAGCTGTATGACTTGTGGGCTGTATGACTAGTGGGTGTCGGTCTCGTGACGTGCACCCCCTTTTTGTAGCTGTTTGGTATTACCATCTGACTGGATCGTTGTAAGGCAGACAATGAAACCATCAGCAAGCACACGGACCTTTGACCTCAGTTGGTCTGACAAGTCATGTATAATGTATGGGAAGAGACATTGACCGAGAACGGACCACTTCGGCACTCCAGGGCCCCATTTTATAGAAGATGTTAGGATGGCAACTCTTGCTGGAATGACAACTTCCAATAGCAACAGCCAATCAGGAAGCTGGATTTTTGTCGTTACTATGACATTTGCCATTCCAGCAAGACTTGCTATCATATCAACTTTTTATGAAATGGGGTTCAGATTCTACGTCGACTTGTGCTGGTCTGTGCAGCCATCAAGAAGTACCTGCTGCTTTCAAGTCTTTACGTAGAACTAAGAAAAAAAAACGTCAAAGAGACTCTGGTGTCTTTTATCTTTGTAAACAGCCCCAACAAAAAACAATATTACGTTTTAATCAAACCAAAACCCAAACAAGAAAAGTGACTACAATCATTGTGGGCCTATACTTTAAACTGAAAGTGTACTCTAATGAAATGAATAAGTATGAGGCAGTCTATGTCCTGAAATTGGCAACAAGCAGAACAGAGCTCCCTATTAAAGGCTAAGTGTTATGATTATGTTTTCATAAGAGTACACAGATCATCACAAGTGTATGAGACTAGAAAGACTGACAAGAAAATTGACTACAATTATTGTGGGCCTATACTTTAAACTGAAAGTGTACTCTAATGAAATGAATAAGTATGAGGCAGTCTATGTCCTGAAATTGGCAACAAGCAGAACAGAGCTCCCTATTAAAGGCTAAGTGTTATGATTATGTTTTCATAAGAGTACACAGATCATCACAAGTGTATGAGACTAGAAAGACTGACATTGTCGATACAGACAATTTCGGTCTTCCGTATACTCTCTCCTATTTTAACAGTTTCTTCACAGAATTCAATCAAAAGAAAAGACAGAAGTGAATGAATTTCAATCAACAAAATTAGGCGTCCCAACCCTAAGCCGACATGGCTCCCGATGGTAAGACAGAGGAGACACCGCCCGCTACACTAATTGTTATTCAGTTTCGCCTGCGATTGACACGTGACCCACGTGTTTGATATGCAAAAAAAAAAACAGAATAAAACAAACAACAAAACAAAACAAAAAGAAAGCAAAACATCAACAACAACAGAACGTGTACAACGTATACGCAATGATGCACACGCTGAGCAAAGGAATATACGAATTTACTACATGATTCGGTGCTTTATCAATCGTACATTGTATGTTAATTTCATTCGCATGGCCTTGCCTGTTTTCCCGGCACAAGAGCACTGACTGAGAAGGAGTGTGTCTTTTTCAGAGGCCGCCAAACCAGGCAGCATGACCAATTCAAATACGCCTAAAAAGTTGATTGCTAGTGTAATATCATTGATAGATGTACGTAGGCCTTCATGGAGGTCAGACATAATAGAGCAGTTATTACCATCTACCAATCATTATGACAATTATGATTACGTGCGTATGCCGAATTCCTCCCTCTGATCCTCCACGGTGATAGCTTTGTACAGTTTTAGTTTTGTTTCATCAAGTTGTGACGTGAGGTAATGGTTGAAAGAACTGTTTTGATATCTGACTTTGAAATTATTTCATGGATAACACGCATTGTTGCATTCAACCACCACACAGATACTACACCATAGGCACGCACCGGCAGATATACTAAGTTTACACGCTTGTGAAAGACAAACAAACGAAACTCGAAAGAAAACTTTGAAAAAAAAGTCTTGCAAAAGACTTTCCAAAGGAGCAACCAACCAATGTATGAGACAATGAGGACAAAATTAATGTCACAAAAGAGAAATATCTCATTATTTCATTTTTTCTTGTTCCTTTAATAAGATTACACTCTGGTACACTGCGTATAATTTACTATAATTATTACAAAAGTTACGTTCCCTGATGTTCAAAGCTGGTTCCTATTTTTTGTAACAGCAGACAGATAGGCAATACTCAAAAAAAATGCATTTAACGTGAAGTATGTAAGCTCTATACAATTTTCAGTTCCCGTTTCAGTTTCATTTCACTATAACAGACTAATTTTGTTGTGGTATATGCAATATTCATAATGTAGAGAAACATACTATAATATAATATTGTATGATATAACATAATATAATATAATATAATATAATACGATGTAATATAATAGAATACTATAACATACTGCAGTATAAGTATAATAATATAATGTGATTACAATAAAATTCTGTAGTATAATAATACAATTTTGGTATACCAAGTACACGATACAATATAACTGTACATTTATCCCCATACATAAATATTTTGCACTCAGTTTGACACTTTGGACAAGATGTACTATATAAAAAAAAGCACGATTCACTTCAACCATGCATAGACTATGGCTACGCTTTAGGGATTGGAAATTTTCCAAATATTCCACACAAAGTGAGCAACACATCACTAACTTGCCATCATAAAAGTGCAAGTGCTCCCTCGTGTGGAAAAGGAACACCCACATCTGTCGCTAGCTCTATCTCAGGTTGAGATTTCGCCGGAGGCTACGAGAAGGCTGTTTAGTTCAAGTTCAACTTTATTTTCATTTCTATTAAATAAACAGGGGAAATTATATTCAATGCATAAACAAAACAAATTTGTCGTAATTTCGATAAACGTACATCAACAAGATACATGTCATGATGAGTAACGACATAATTGCATTTATAAGGTATGTACATATGCATATTACACGGAGGGGAATGGAAATGGAGGGTCCCATTAAAAAGCCAAGCTTGTACGATATGGGAACCTCAGAAATACATAAAAAGCAAATAATGGCTTCATGAAACTACAAACAAATATTATGAAACAAAATCAAAGAAACCAATGTCAACTGACATGAAATGAAATAACAGGAAAGAACGAAAAAAAAAGAGAAAAGGGAAACAAAAGAAAATGAAACTGCAACACACGCCATCGTGGACACAAGCAAACAGATTTCCAGTATGTATAGGAATAATAAGACGCACCCTTGAATGATATTGTGAATATAAGGATTGGGTACATATACCAGAAAAAAACTACAAAAGAGCGGACATATTAAAAGCGAAGAATAGACACAATGATGCATTGTTCGATGACTGTCATATTTGAGAAGAACTTATACTCGACAGATTATTTTACTCTCATGATAAAAAATGGTTGATGTGTAATGATTAATGCATACACATACACACACACACACACACACACACACACATATATATATATATATATATATATATATATATATATATATATACATAAGTGATAACTTAATTGAGTTAATGAAACAAACCTAGTTCGGTAATATGTTATAAGGTTTCAATAAAAATAATTTCAATTTATTCTTGAAAGAATTCAAAGTTCGTGCTGCTACAATATCATTAGGAAGTGAGTTCCAAAACTTTGGCCCATCGTAAATAAAGGTGTTCTGAGCCAGCAGGGTTCTGAAAAGGGCAAATGAAACTCATTCGAACGCCTTGTTGGGTAATTTTGAATGGACTGATTTCTTGGAAACATTGTTTCAAATATATTTGGAAGATTTTTTTATATCATAATTAAACATAAATTGTCCTAGGTTATACAGATACAAATCCTTGATTTTCAATATTTTGTTTTCAAAAAATAACGGGTCAGTATGAGACAGAAATGCAGTATAACATTACGGAGTGACTTCTTTTGTAATAAAAGTAATTTATCTAAGAATTTTTGGTATGTAATTCCCCAAGCAAGAATACCATAATTTAAGTATGGCAATATGAGAGATGAATATAATGTAATAAGGGACGACAAAGGAAGACAAAATTTAACCTTCTTTGTCGTGTTGCGTTCTTTGGAGAACAATAATCACCAGAGGCTACCTTGAGCATACCCATGGCTTCAATCGTGGTCCAGATTTTTCATAATTTATCAATGTTAGGTAGATGAGGTGTACATAGCTTTTAAAGAAAAAAAAAACTCCCTTTTTTCGTAAGCTTGTGAGACGATTTATAGCCGTGGCAATTTACAAAGAGGGAGAGAGAGAGAGAGAGAGAGAGATAGAATGTTTTTGTGCGTGTATGTGTGTGTCTGTATGAGACATTTCTTATTTCGTCATTATGCCACGTCAGTGTTTATCACAACTTGAAATTTTGTATAAGGTCTATTTGGAAATTCGGATATTAAAAAAAATCAATAGCCTTTGCTTTAGGAGCAAGACCATGAGTCAATTCATGAAGACTGTAAATTAGCAGATCATTTTTTTTTGTCATCATTTTGGATCGCATCGTCTAATATTCGACGAAGCCATGACTTACATAACTATAGCATGAAAGGTTTTGTGTTTCTGGGCTTGATGATATGAAATTTCAATAATATCAACTGTTTTTAATACAACAATTTATTTCACTCTTTAAGGTAAACAGACTTTGCTCGACAGAATAGATCCAGTTTGCTGTATTTGCGAGAAAGTGTTAGATACGTACAGTTCAACATAAGATGGATATACGTCCATTACGATCTCTTTGTAAAGATGTTAAAAGTATGTGGACGATTAGACGGACATGAATCAGTAGGCCTATACGGTTTTCCAATGACGTGCGGGAGCTCTGAGATATAGTGCACAAGGATCTTGATGCCTTTGACAAGACAATGTTGTTGTTGATGATGATGAACATCTATAGACTATTGCATCAATTATCTGTGCAACATGCAAAGGCGCCCTGCTCACACAATGTGTTACATGTTGATAAAGTTGCTTGGAAAATAGGTCTTTAACACTTTATTTCAGATTTCAAGGTATCAAGGCATCTACTAGGTGTTACAAAAAAACCCCAACATTTTCCACTTTTTGATCGTTAAAAGCTTAAAAATATGTATCACATAACACTAACATTTTTTTTTCAGCTTCCTTTTTACCACTTATAACTAAACCCACCCGAGTAACAAATAATACAGCTTCACTTACTGATAATATATTTTGTAACGTTACGCCCATTCCTAAAACGAATATTATTTTATCCGATATATCAGACCACTTTCCAATTTTCACATCCATCCCAGTCACCACGAAACCAATTAGTCCCACTAGAGAAATATTCTGAAAAGTTACACCGGATAATTTACAGAATTTGAAGAATAGTCTGAATGAAGAAACTTGGGGAGAACTATATAGCACTCATGATACGGATGTTTTTATGAATATTTTGAATTCTCATTTAGAGAAATATGTTCCTTTAGTAGAAGTTAAACGTCATTACAAAAAGTATCCTAGATCACCATGGATAAAAAATCTCTCTTACGATCTATAAACCGGAAAAATTATTTGTATTATGCAGATAAAATTAAACACACTGATCAATCTCATCGTAGATATATTATGTATAAAAATACTCTTACAAGAATATTGCGTTATGAAAAAAGAAGTATTACGCGGATCAGATATCTTTTTTTTTTTTAAAGATTGATGCGAGTAAGACTTGGAAAATGATAAACAGAGCTATAAATAAAGAAAATGATATGTTTTGTATAACAAGAGCTGTTTCTGATGATAAGGAAATAACAGACCCTGTGTCGATTGCAAATGCATTTAACCTTTACTTTTTTTCAGATTGGACATGATCTTGTCAATAAAATTCCTACATGTCAAAAGACATTCTCTGAATTTCATAAATCACCCAATTCAAACTCATTCTTTTTTTATTCGATTATTAGTTATGAGGTGAAAGATATCATTATGAGTTTGGAAAGTAAAAGGACCTCGGGCCCTGATTGTATTGATAACGTTATTTTGAAAAATATTAATGAGAATATTGTTGAACCTTTAACTTATATTTTTTAATTTGTCATTAAGTAGTGGTGTTGTTCCGTTACGAATGAAAACTGCCAAAGGAATCACAATCTTTAAGGAAGATAATAAGGAAGATATTCGTAATTATATACCAATTCCATTGTTGTTATCTTTTTCAAAATTGTTAGAAAAAGTTGTTTAGTCTAGACTCCTTAAATTTCTTGATTTTTATGATAGCACTTCTGATTCACAATTCGGTTTCCGCAAAGGACATAGCACTTCTCAAGCAATTCTTTCCTTTATTGAGAAAGTAGCCAAAGAAGTAGATAGGGTTCATCACACAGTGGGTGTCTTCCTGGACCTCTCCAAGGCCTTCGATACCATTGATCATAAAATATTACTTCATAAATCATGTCACTATGGTATACGTGGCAAGGCCTTGGAGTGGTTCAGGAGTTACCTTTCAGATCGTAAACAGTACTTTTTTTATCTGGTCAAAACTCCTGCAACCAATCCGTCAACTGAGGTGTTCCTCAGGGTAGTTTACTTGGACCTCTTTTAATGATTTTGTATATAAATGATATAATAAATGCTTCTAATATTTTATCTTTTGTACTTTTTGCTGATGACTCTAATGTTTTTCTTTCTCATTCAGATTCTCATATTTTGGTGGATTTGTTAAATTCTGAATTGAGGAAATTGTTATGTTGGATAAGGTCAAATAAGTTGTCCATAAACCTTCCTTAAAACTTTTTAGTAAAACTTTAAATAATCTCCCTAATAATACAAAAATAAATAATTTAGTTATAGATGAAGTTTCATCAATGAAGTTTTTAGGTTTGGTTATTGACATTAAACTTTCATAAAAGTCACATTATTGAAAGTATATGTCACACAATATCTCGAATTATTATCCATACAGAGGATTTTAGAGCCCAAATACAAGTGTTATTTTGTCGACGCAACTCATACCCTACGACACACTTAGAAAGTTTGCTGAACTCGACCAACACTTTTTGCCGAGGCGACCAATATTTAAAATATTTGACGGCAAGAGGGGGATTCCCCAAAGTTTTTATAAACTGCACCGTGATTGGTTGAGATATATACGAGATGACCAGAAATATGGAGTAAAACGTTTGATTGGTCAATCACGAATTAACTAAAATATCGTTTCTTCTAAAATTCTGTGTTTATACAAACACATTTCATATATCAATTAGTTGAAATGGTTTTTCATACAATTTTTCAAAATATTACTTTCATAACAGAAATTTGAATTTAGGTTTGATGAAAAACAAGTTGCATTTTTTTTTTTGTGCATGCAGGCGACGATTGATCAGCTCAGGGCTACTGCTAGATAGCCCGCGCGCGATATACATGTAGCCGGCCGCCGCTTGCATTTGCATGCGCGATATGCATATTACAGCACGTTATGTGTTACTAGACTTTGGACTACAATACTACAGTATTCGATCTTTCACGATCTACGGTAGATGTGACGTGAATTGTTTCTCAGATCTCGGATACAAATACAGCTAATTCTGGTCTAAATTAGCTAGATCTCGGCCTAACAGTAACATGACGGCTACCTTGGATACATAGATCACTGTTTTATCAGAGACTGAAGTGGATTAACTTGCACTGAAGAGTGTAACGCTGCATGTGCCATACCCCATATCAGGATCGAGTACAGTAGCCGAGTAGGAGACCATACAGTACTAGTACTCGGAGACAGAAAGGGTAGGCCTAAGTGAAAACATTCTTCGCTAAAATCCTCTGTAGGGTAATAAAGATAACATTGGATGTCATATTTTCGGTTAATACAAGGAAATATTGGACTCGCTAAGCAAAATATTGGACTCGTCTTCGACTCGTCCAATGTTTGTGCATAGGTCGTCCAATATTTCCTTGTATTAATCTCAAGGCCATCCGATAATATATAGATATTGGTGTTATTAATAGAGTTAAATATCCTTTTCCCATTCCCACCCTATCAATGTTATATTCAGCTTTGATTTTACCTTATTTCAATTATGGCATTATAGCTTGGGGGAACACACATCCAACCTCTCTCGACAGACTGTCCCGTCTCCAGAAAAAAAGCTCTTCGAATAATTTGTCATGTATCTTGGAGAGCCCACGCCGATTCTATATTCTCTGAAAAAAAAAATGTTAAAGATAACAGATATTTATTATTATTGTCTTGGAAATTTTTTCACAAGCATGTTTACGATTAACCGCTCGTTCCATAAATATCCGACTCGTCACTCTGATGAATTCCATCTGCCTTTAACTAGAACTATGTTCACACAATCTATATTTACATTTGCTGGACCAAAATATCGGAACAATCTTTCTAACAGTTTAAGGACATCCCCAAGTTTTAAGTTCTTTTAAGAGTAATCAGAAGAAAAATATTTTGAACAGTTATAAGAATTTATCTAGATATCATTATGAAAATTAATATTTTGAATCCTTATTTTACTAAATTGATTGAAATTATGTTGATTTTTTATTGATTGCAAAGAAGTGTAAAATCCAACATTATATTCTGTTGAAATCACAGCTATGCGGCTACATCCATCCGCTACCTCTTTTATCTTTTTTTTTTATCTTCTCTTCACGTAATAAGTTTTTCTTTCTCTCTCTCTCTCTCTCTCACACACACACACACACAACACACACACACACACACACACACACACACACACACTCTCTCTCTCTCTCTCTCTCTCTCCCTCTATTTCTCTCTCCTCTCTGTCTCTCCTCTCTCTTCCGGCATGACAGCGACTTAATGTAGGGATATCTTCAGGGTTTTGGTTTCGGATTAGTTAGGTTAGTAATAGGTCTTTTTGTCTTAGTTTCTTTGTTTCATCCATTTTCAACGTATATCAGTCAATCGATCACATAATTTCTTGTATTACGTGAGGAGGGAATGCACCCTACAAGCCCAGATTTTTAGCATTCCTCCCCATTTCCAACATTTTCGTATACTTAGGTGACCTACAATTTCCCGTAAACGTATCATTTATTTTGTATTATGATGAAATTTATGTACTTGCATTCAATTTCTGTAATACATCTATATGTTTTTGATGAAAATGAAAAATGGATGAATGAATGAATGAATGATCGAATGAATGAATGAAACATTGATATGAGCAATAGCTGAATAGTGTACACTTTTGTTTGAGATAATTTGCAAATGAAAGCATGATTCAGTTTCATTAAATTCAACATTGATTTTTTAGTTAAGTTTCAGATTTTGCGCTATTTTCAACTCTCTGTATTACACAAACCTTTAACTTTACACAGGGTTATTGGTGTGTACAGGGGTGCGTAGTTGACACCCACACAATGGTCCTGGACAATGGCCAGGATTAGAATGCTCTATTACGCATTCAAGAGGAATTCCACTACCACAGCTAGTTTTTATTCATTCTAAAATGTGGTGTATGCTAGTACAGTATATGGAAACGATATGAGCTTTGATACTCTTTTCATGTGCATGCATTTCACCTTTTACCAAAGATCTTGTGTAGGGTCTTTGCTTTTACCATGAGATCAGACTAGCGGTGCCCAGGGCAATCCATCATGAATTATTTATAAAGCATTAATGTACCTTGGTGCAACAGGCCAGAAGCCTAGTCAGCAGAACTCTGAAAAGGTAGTGTTTGTGGTATTCATGTCTATTGTTCAGGGTTATTGTAAAAACACACTCGCATACACATCATTGTTTCCTGTGTTAAGTGCAATTTTGTACAGACCAAATTTGACCAAATTTGACCAAAATCTGGAACTTAGCTTTAAAATTAATCATAGATTTAATGAAACTGATTCACGCTTTCATACTCATACGCAATCACCTCCAACTAAATTGTACGCTACACTGTCATGCCGTCAATTCCTCGTTTGAGGCGAGTCCCCAACTGGGGCATACCCAAAGTGGGGTGCGTATATTTGTCGTTTGGGAGTTGGGAGTCGAAGGACTTGTCCATTGCAAATAAACTTTCTGCTCAGGCGTGACAAACCTGGAGGCCAAGCCAGGGTTTGATGACTCCAGCAGCTGTCGTATTACGTAAGAGCATGATAAGGATATCTGCCTGTGGCAGACCATTCAAAGTGAACTCAATTTTCTCTATCCTTTCTAAAGTTTTCAATTTTATATTCTATTGAGAAATTCTATGGTCATCCATTTTACATTTCGAACGAAAAAAATTGACCCGTAAATAACGAAAATACAGGAATAAGAAGGAGAGCATTGCTAGTTTGCCGGTGCTGACAATGTGCTATTTGGCAGTGAGTTACAACGGGGAGGTGAGACTACCTCCCTGGTTACAATCAGCCTGCTGACTGGATCTTGAGAAAGCAGCTGTCGTATTACGTAAGAGCATGATAAGGATATCTGCCTGTGGCAGACCATTCAAAGTGAACTCAATTTTCTCTATCCTTTCTAAAGTTTTCAATTTTATATTCTATTGAGAAATTCTATGGTCATCCATTTTACATTTCGAACGAAAAAAATCGACCCGTAAATAACGAAAATACAGGAATAAGAAGGAGAGCATTGCCAGTTTGCCGGTGCTGACAATGTGCTATTTGGCAGTGAGTTACAACGGGGAGGTGAGACTACCCAAGGAGGTACTAGGCAAGCTTGCCTAGTACCTCCTTGGACTACCTCCCTGGTTACAATCAGCCTGCTGACTGGATCATTGAGAAAGAGAGAGAGAGGGAGAGAGAGAGAGAGAGAGAGAGGGGGGGTGGGAGCGAGGGGGAGAGAGGGAGGGAGAGGGGGGAGAGATGGGGAAGGGAGAAGGGGAGAGCAAAATGGAATGACAATAGTTCCGGTCACTACAGTACAGGCATGCTCTGTCTGCATACGCTGAATGTCTACACTCACACACACACACGTACACACACACACGCACCATGGAGCTACATGGCCCATGCCAACACCAAAACAATCTCCTCCTCTCGCGGTGCCCCCCCCCCCTCCTGTGGCGCTGTGGCGATGACTGATGCTTAGATTAGGCCAGGGTCAAGAAACAGGTGTTTTATATCTTTGACTTTAAGTCATTGATTGCCAAGATATGCACTGGCATTATTTACTGGGGTGTAGCCTCTTCAAACGAGAGATTTGCGTCATGATTCAGTTGTTACTCATACCAATGACAGTGTTATCAGATATAATTATGGTCTTCGAACTATTAAGGATCAAAGGTAGGAAATGTTTTTTGTAACACCTAGTATGATTGTTGATTGGTAGGAGCAACCAAAGAGGGCGCGAATCTACCAAAAAAGAGAATCCTTTCTTACAAGACATTCAATGCATTCTATATAACTCGTATTAACTTTGTCACAAACATACAGCATGAAAATGGGTAGGGGTATTGTGAACTATGGTAGCTTCATTGTTGTTAGCTTATTCTTTAGGATTCCAAGTTACTTTATATCAGCAAAGGAAGCTTCAAGTCTTTAAAGGTAAAATATGCGGAAGATCATGAAGGTATGACCCAGTATAATGAGCTGTGGTCTCCAAATATCTCCAAAATAATCGGGGCATATTTCTTTTCTTTTCTTTTCTTTTCTATTCTTCTAGTTAATCCACTCATTGGGACATAAAAACTGATCAAAAAGACAATACATTCTATCAAGTCTTTCACAAAAGACAATTGAAAGTTTCCATAAAGACTTAGGGAAGTGATATTTTAAAGGGATAGTACAGTATTGGTGGAGAATTGTTTAGTGAGATACCAAGAAAACACTTATGATATAGTATAGAGCATACCATTTTAAGAGGAATTCAAAATGTTTTAGATGAAAATCGGGTTTGGAATGACTGAAACATTCAAAAACAAAGTAAAACAAAGCGATCTTAATAAAGTGTGGTACCAAACTTTATTAAAATTGCTTATTTTAGGATATCTCAGCCATTTCAAAACCAATTTTCATCAAATAACCGTTGAATTCCTCGTAGATTCACATGCTCTTTCGTATTTCATAAGAGGTTTCTTATTATCTCACCAAAAAATGTTAGAAACCTGATATTAGGTCTCAACCAAAACTATACGATCCCTTTAAAAGAAACCTGTACTGACATTTTCTACTTGTCTGATAATTCTAATCTACATTTTTTTATGCCTACAACTGGAAAGAGAGGATTCTAAAACCCAGGATAAGCCTGTAATGATTTTTTGAAAAAAATGAAAACGAGCAAGCCAAGGAACGATCCACACAATTTGGCATACGTCACAGGTGCCAACCTCCGACTTTAGCAAAACGAATTAGAAAGGTTCTACACATGTCAATTTACTGATGAAATCTCACACGAAGTACTGCAAAAAACTGTTATTTAGTAAAATTGCAATATGGAGCTGAAATAAACACGTTAAACAATATTTATCAATTTTTAAAAGGAATCTCTTCAAAAGCTTTTTATTTAGATCAAATTTGTGGGGAATATTCCAGATATGCAAAATGAAATTGGCATCATTGTCCGAACGTGCTGCCCATAGAAAACTGTGTGTAAGTAACGTTGCACTAACTATGCATTTGAGCGATAATGGTTCGACATCACAGTTCAAACTATCTAACGAAGATGAGGACTGAGTGATTCTTAAAATCTAAATCCAAAAAATAGTCAACGGCAATCACGGTTTACGCCTAGTTAGAAGAAAACGGCACTCAGTACATATAGACTCTAGACTAGAACTAGGACTAGGACTAGTGAGCAGTCAAGGACCGAGAAGATTCTACTCGCCGCTCCGTCGACAGCTGTACGTGCACAGCGCTAATAATAGGCACAGCGTAAACGTTTAGTATGCAATACATACCCCTGCTGCCAGAACTTGAACTGAAGAAAGTCCAGACGAAAGTCCAGACTCCAAGGTCTAGCGTTGTCGCTAGAGGCCCTTGTGCTGCAGGCCCTGTTGTTTCTGTGCTGAATTTTGCAGGTAAGGTATCTGCTTTATGGATTTTCAATAAGCTGACAATGAAGTGATAAGTAAAATCCAGTAAATTTATCATTAATTTTCCGGGAGGGCCAAAAAAAAAAAAAACAGAAAATAAAATGAAGGAGGAAAAGAAAGTGAAAGAGGGACAAGCAGGGGCGGGCCCAGGAATTCCGTAAAGAGGGGGAGCGTTTACAAAATTAAAGGGGAGGGGGCGCACGCACCCTCCCCATTTATTTATTTTTATTTCTTTTGTTTCAACAAAAACTAAAGAGGGGGGTGTGCGCCCAGTGAGGTTCTCCCTGGATCCCCCACTTCTCATTATTGTCGTAGATTCATGAGATGGACACAATGATGCTTTTAAATTGTGACGCTTTAATATGACCCGAACTCGCAAATGTACGCCCGTGTTGCGGAGCATAAACTATCAAATATAAATGGATTTCTATGACGAAAACGAGCTGCTATGCAGTCCCAGATCTCTGCATTGTTGGGATCTGGACGACCAATATACCACAAACTGCTGTCGGTGGGTAAGGTGCCCTCGACTCTCTCCCACGTGTAGACCCCTTCTGACGATCGGTCATTTAGCCCCGTCCAGGCATAGGTGTGAGCCATTTGGGGATTGCTGGTGAGAAGTACCTCTGTGATACTGGAGAACTCACTTGTCGTTTCTATAGCGACCAGATAACCACCTAGTTCGTCGCAACTATCCCTGGCCACCTCCCAAGTCACCAACTCGCTGCGGTAGAGATAGCAGGATTCCGGGGGTGATGAGTTAGGGCCAGGACAGACGAGGTCTCCTACGCACGCAAAGGAAAAGAAAACACTTTTATGAGGAATGTCTTTCAATTTTTAGTAATTGTGTAGGAAATATCAATAAGTCAACAAAAGTGGGCCAAACCAGTAGATTATCGTACACAAGATGTCGAGTTTGAATCCCTGTTCTCTAATGAATATCAAAACAAAAATGCATGGCCATTGGACCTATCCGGGGCTTGAACGGATCAACGCATTGTAAATCTTGAACAATTTATGGGTCTGGTTATTCCTTCGTAATTGTTATTATTAAAAAAATTGTTATTCACAGGAGAAATGCATAATCATTCAGAGCTTATATTTTGATATTTCTCTTCATAACACATGAATTGATGGCTGCGAAACAGCAAGCGAGTATGGTCGTTTCGTAGAAGAGAATTTGTATTTAAGTGCTCCATGTTTTTCGGGTTCGACTTGCGTTGAGGACATTGTCAGGAAATAAAAGAAATTAGATATAACCCACAAATAGCGTCTCCACCGTTTCAGTTTTTACAGTTATATGCAACAGGCATTATCACTGATTAAGTACCGCCCCATAAAGACCTTTTCAAACCAAACTTTTCAAGAGTTACAGCTATAAGATTCGGAAGGCGTCTGTTTTATAATTTTTAACCCTTGTTTTGCTTTTTAACACTTTTTAACGGTCCCAGCAAATGTTGCTCAGAAGTTGTCGCTGTATAATCTGCCAAACTCCAGCCTAACCAGCCAGGGTAATTAGCTCTACATTACCCAGACATTATCCCGTCTACACATTGGCTAGAATGGAATCCACAGTATACTCAACATGCACGCGCAGCATTCAGACAGAATGAGTGACTTGCCGTGCGCCGATCACTTGCATGGATTGTAGCCATAATTTGAGATCAATGGTTGCAATCGCGTTTTATTGCCTACCGAGATACGTACGATCTAGAACATAAAACAATAGGCGGCGCATTTGAAGAAATGCCCATAATCATTTTACAGTAATGTGAATCATAAACAAACTTTCTGTATACAAAAGATACATACCCACTTCACATCGTTCTCCGCCGAAGAACCTCGGGCATTTGCAGGTAAAGCCATCCAAAGTTTCCGAGCACGTCCCTCCATTCAGACAAGGGTTTGGCACACAGTCTATTGGATAATTCGTGATAGCAAAAATAACTTTATTCTTACGTCTGTTACAAGTACTTTCTGTCTCCAGGTTGAAAAGTTTAATTTTAGTTACCCCCCCCCCCTCTCTCTCTCTCTCTCTCTCTCTCTCTCTCTCTCGTTATCCGGCAACAGATATCGCCTTGCTAACCTCTTTTTTTCTTCCGTTCTTCACAGAATTATTGTTTCCTCTCATGGTAATTTTTGTAGGGAACCTAGAATGATGGTAATTCTTGTCACTCATAGGCTTGCACTTTTTTTTTGATGGAAAAACACAAATTTTAATCCGTTTTCATTTTCAGATTAATGGTTAAATTCTAAAAACATCTTCACACGTTCTACAAAAACGTTGAGGTCGGTCCAGAGCCAAAAAATCTTGTTACTCGAAGCCAAAACTGTCCCTATCTCAGTCCATGCTTTGCTCAAAAGAAGAAAAGAAAGTAAATAGAATAAACAAATAAAAATAGACGACATAAATCCCAAAATAGAATACCGGGATGGGCACAGTACAGGTTGGTCTGTCCTCTCGCTGCTTCGGGAACCATGACGTCATACTGAGGATGGTCGCGTGGGACATATTTGGGTGTTGACCGGACATAACTCCCTGTCTTTTCGGAGAAGATATTTGGGCAAAGATTTTCCATGTCCTTCGGTACATTGGAACACGTGTCACTTTCTGCGGAGGCAGTCTGCATGTAGTAAACTACATCGTAAAAAATACAAACATCTATATGTCAGCGGTTATCGGTAATGATCATCAAACCGGTATACCAGTGTATCCTGGCACTGACGGAAGACACAGATTGCCTTGAGTAAAACGTCTTTCTCACAAGAACACAATAACTCCAGTGAGGTTAAATTATGTCATGAGAACATATGGATGAATGAAGAGCTATGCTTACTTTTGATTTATTTTTTATATGGTCTTATGGACATTTCATCTACAGAAAGGCAAAATACATGTACTGTAAAACGGGCGTCTGAACGAAGCTAATGTTTCCTCATCCAATTTCGAACTGAGTGTCATCAACAGCATAAATAGATCCTTAATTTTCCACCGTGTGCATTATTCGTCAAAATGTATCATGCTGTTCCTTAGAAGCCAATTAGATTTAGCACTTTGTCTACAAATGCACGGTATTACATTCCTTTCAATGATTACAATAGTGTATTGTATGATTCATTTCTCTGTTAATGTTACTCGAACTTATAAAATTCATATTTTTTTTGTGTCGCCATTATTACGCTTGAAAGGTGCATTTCTTTAAATTAGACAATATTGTTGACATTATCCTTAGTATCAACGAGATCTTATACATCGTACATAAGTTTCCTGCACGTTCCTATACCTGCAACATGTATTATATACTAGGACCTGTGTATGACATTAGAAAAGATGCTAACAGCGCTTATATCCTATGATCAGACTTTTCATGTAATTGTAGTAGGAACCAGTGCAGTTCCTCGGGTCAGAAGTGTTATTTTAAAAATCAAAAGAATAGAGGTAGGCCAAAAAAAAAAAAAAAGATAAATAAATGAAGTAGATTCTACCAAAAAATCCCCATATCATAACAACACATGCAAAGTTATATGCTACTTTTTTAAAAAGAATAACATGCGGTATTTTATGCTATTATACAATGCAAGTGTTGAAATTCAAAATGGCCACCGACCTGTCTGTAGCGGGCACTTTTGTTGTTTCCTTTGGGTGGCCGCTGTAGACGGGTTTGACTGTATTTCACTCCCTGGTAAGTCTATAAAAAAACTATCATCATGCTAATCTTCAGTCTGCTGCAATGATTGGAATATGTCCCGCAGTGTATTCGCATGATAGTGGTTGAATGTGTGTTTGTTTTTAATGAAATTTGGCACCAAAAATACTTGAAAACAATAAAATGTCAGCCAGTAGATGTCCGGATAAGAGAGATCGTTTAATCAATGGACGTATAATTGAGGTCGGACTGTACAGTGGAACCTTCTTATAATGATGTCTGATATAGCGAGATACCTGATACAGTGTATAATGAGGTAATTTTGCATATCCCGTTCCCTTTATTCTTTTGTCTTCATTCTGATATACAGTCAACCTTGCCTAAATTGAATCTATTTGGACTGAAGAACTAGCTTCAAATTAGAGAAAATTTGACTTATGAGGGATGAGAATCAATAGAATATAAAGAGGACTTGGAAAGACTTTTGACCACTTTGAGTGGTCCCAAGAAGCTTGATACAGTGCACTCCCGTTACAACGAACATGGTTATAACGAAATTTCGTTATAACGAAGTAAAACTTCTGGTCCCAAAATTAACACCATTTAAGTCTATGGTACAAAATTCGCTTATAACGAACACGGTTATAACGAAATTTTTGTTATAACGAAGTCTTTTCCGGGCACCACTGACAAAGAAAAACAAAAGAAATGTGCTCCGTTATAACGAAATGCGAATTGCTTTCGAAAATACGTAGCGGAACAAGCATTTATAGCGTCTGCACAGGCGAACGCTTCACATCACTGTGTGTTCCCTCCTTTTGTCACACACAGTTTCTGAGGGGAACTTACGTTTAATAGTGTAATACATGTTGTTTCCTTGTTTTTCGTTATATATTGTATTTGTTCGGTTACAACGAAATTTCGTTATAACGAAAGAAAACTGCCAGTCCCGAGCATTTCGTTATAACGGGAGTGCACTGTACGAGGTTCCCACTGTACTTTTTTTTATTGTTTTGTGCTCATATGCCACTTGTATGTGATCATGGGGTGCATGTTACAGCTCAGGGGCCATAGAAAGTTTTGTAGGGTGGGGGCTGTGCAGGCTGCTAGGCTGCTAAGGGTCAATTATATTCTACAGTGTATTCTATACTGGAGTCCGCATCCGTAAACCTGATAAATATTGTGTACCAGGGGTACATGTACAGTGTACATGACAGTGAGATCAACCCATTATTGTGAATACAGTTTACATGTTGCTGTTTAAAAAAAACAAAACAAAAACAAAACAAAAACAAAAACAAAAAAACAAAAAACCTTCCTGTGATGTTATGTAATTTAGACTCTCTTTATTGTATTCATGAATAAAGTTTGTCTCAATCATGGCTGAAAGCACAAGGAGGCTTGATGAATGGAATGATATGACCCATGTTGGAGTCACCTACATCTTATGCATGTGTGATGTGGCAATGGTGTGTAGTGTTATCAATACTGACAAATCCTGTTGTAACCCAACACAAATACAAGATTTGATGAATGCAAGATTTCCCACAGTACTGATATTTTGACATGCATGTTAAAGGGACATGTTTATAAATAAATCAAACTAATTGGAAACATGCAATATGATTTGATTTGTTTGATAGGATTTTATCAGTAAAACAGTCATTGTTTCCCTTGCTTTATCGCGATGAGATTGACAAGGAAAGGTGGGGGTTACCATTGACTTTCCAATACACGCCACAAGGAATCACAACTAGGCCCACATCTTTAATACCTAAGCATGTTGCATACGTCACATACTCATCACACGCACTAGACGGGGATAGGCAACGCTCGCTGTGCTATGTCTGCACAGTATGGGGGGCTCAAGTTTTCCCTCTTCAGCGTACAGTGCAAAGCCAGAGCTACCAAGTCTCACGCATTCTGAGTGAGACTCGAGCATTTAGGGTCTGCATGTCTCACGATCTCACGCATGACACCCAATTTTCTCACGCATCGGGCAAAGTCTGCAACTTGCTCCTACAATAAGGAGCATAGCTCAAAAGATTAAAGTGATAGTTGCAATTGAAGGTATATTTTCCTTTTGTCTTTCAAAATAAGTAAAAAATAGTCACTTGAGTATGCACCTGATCACACCATTAAGGGCTAAAAATTGAAAAAAGCTCCCTACCGTGGGAGGCCACAGGGGGAAAACCCCTCCCACACTCTCGCTCGCAGCGCACATTCGCTCGCCGAGATGCCGAATCATGAAAATCTCACTCATAAAATTTTTTTGAACTTGGCATCCCTGCAAAGCATTATCTGCCAATTTAGGCATGCGGTCTCGGGAGAGGGTGTAACCTATTCTTTGGCTAAGGCTAATGGCTGCTTCCACTTCCATATGGATGGCAGGAATTCATAAACAGCTTATCAGAAGGAAAAAGTAGGAAAATTTTGTCGCCTCCAGGTGAGGCTTTATGTGTAACAACATCTATTGTGGTACAGCTACATGTATTGGCTCCCATTAATGAGATTTCGTCAGAACAAAAGTGTTGTAGTCCCAAGTACAGATTGTATCACGGAAAGGCAGGACTTGACGGGTTAATGGTCCTTGTAGGCCAAAATACATGTATGTATATGTAGAATGAATTAAGAAGAAAATAAATGCTGCAGATGAAGAAAGAAAAAAAAAGACCAAAAATACAAGTGTAGTATGGAAGGTCCTAACCAGCAATTTCACACCATGTAAAGTTGTATTCAATAGAATAAGCACAAACAGAATGGTAGCAGTTTTTATCAATTTGAACTTAAAATGAGGAAGATTGCTAATTTCAGAGTTGCAAATTATGTATTATTTCATTTTACTAAAAAAAAAACAAAAAAAAAACCAAAAAAACAGCGATGTTTATAGTGGCAAAGTACAATGTATTACACAAATTAAGTGAGGCGATGTCCTGCATGGCCTCTCGAGTCTCAAACTGACATATATATATATACCACATATGTTCTTCCACATTTCCATTTTGACACGAAAAAGCAAAAATTGTACCATAGATAGCATTTTTGTTGTGCTATATCCTACCTAAGACTTTTAGGGGAATGGGTTGTATACATGTAGCTGCTAAATTATCAACCAATTTTTTTTTTTTTTTTTAATATTGTTTACAACTCTCCCAACCATTCTGAATTTGGAGGAAAGAATCTGAGTTTTGACCATTCCTAGCTCTTGTTTCAGTAGGAGTTTCCTGTTTTGA